>NW_024354502.1:2812549-2905164 GCF_902729225.1 Pteropus medius | reverse complement strand
AAAAAAAAAAATGATGCAACTCTCATGGCAGCTTTTGTGAAAATTTCCCCAATTTCTCTTCCATCCTGTCCCCTGTTCCCTAACTCTCCCATGTCATTGGTACCTAATTTGGGGGCACACTTTTCATCATACATTGTATGTAACTGTTGGTTACAAACGATCTACTCCCATGAGCTTGAACTCTACCAGCGGAGCACCACCCGTTGCCCCCTGTGTCTTCCCGTGGTGCTCGCAGGGAGGCCACACCTGTGCACATCCACCAGCCATGAATTAATTGTCCTCAGTCTCACCGTCCCTGACTTCCAGCCACTCCTCATTTGTGTTTTCTCTTTTGCTGCCCAGCCCGGCCACACTGGATATTTACCCTTCAACTCTTCCAATTTTATATTCCTTTTCTCTAAACCTACACATTTTTCTATGTGTCAGTCCCCAGTCACTTCAGGAAAAGAGGAAGAGAAGCACTATTAATTGAGCGTCCATTGTGTTGTAGGTGCCGTACAGTGTTTTTAGTCATTCCCACAATTCTATGAGGTAAATATTAATATTCAGATTTTTTTCTTGGGAGAAACTAAGGTTCAGAAAGATCAAGTGGTGTAAGAAGCTAATAATTGAAAGACCTGGAATTTGAACACAAGACTCTGCCTCCAAAATCCAACCTCTTTCACTTTTTCCAATTCATTGGCTTCATTTTGGTGACTCAGCCCAATGTGAATTCTGAGCTAAGCCAATTTTCTGAAGCAGTTGCCACCACCCTGTATTCCTTCGATCACTTGGCCTTCTGCTGTGCATCAGTCAGCCGAAGGTTTGCCCCCGCCTCCGCCCCCTAGCCCCGTCTTCTGTTCCGCTCCAGTGCTCTCGGTCTCCGCGAAAGAAATGACACAGATTCTTCTAGACACCACTTTTTACAAAGACAGGCTGCTCAGTTTTGTTTAGACAAAGAATGCCCGATCCATTACTCACGCACCACCCACAGCCCCAAGGCCAACGCTGACAAACAGTCATGAGTACATTCTCAATACAGCCTTCCAGAAAGCATTACCAACTGATAAGAACCGAGATAGCAGATAAAACCTATTTGCCTCTCTGCGCTAGCCCCTAGCTTGCTGTTGCTGTCTTAGCACTGACAGCAAGGAGCACTGGAAAAAACTCGATGTCCTTCCTGACTCCTGAAAAACTGCACGACTCGTCTGAGACACCTTTTCTTTGCTTTTGCTCACACTGATTCTTCTGCTTGGCCCACCTTCCTCCTGTCACTGTTTGGAATAATTAGTAATAGAATAGTCTCATTTTATTGTAAGTTTCACAAAGGCAAACGAGTCTGTTGTCCATTAGTGTGTATACAGCGCTGGTAGAGTATGTGACACACGGTTGAAGCTCAATGAACATTTGAATAAAGAAAGAAGAAAGGAAAAATGGAAGGAAGGGTGGATTTGGCACAGTGTACTGCACATATATATCTTTTTGTTTCCTCCTAATAATGCAGTGAAGTGGCTACTATTATTCCCATTACAGATGAGCTGGTGGAAGTTCATAGTGATCTCTCTGCTAGTAAATGGCCAAATAGACCTGTTCAAATGCTTCTTCTAGAAAGCCTTTTTTTATCCCTTCAGCCAAGACCATGGCACTGCCACATTGTAGGGGCACCATTCACATAGACGGCAGTGTGAATGAGACCCCTGGGGCTGCACAGTCTGATGATAGCTCCATGTTTTGGTGGTACTTGATGAGGTCTTCTAGCAGTTTCGCATCTGCCTTACATCCTATATTAAGTCATATTTCCTATCCTATGTTATGAATTTCTTGAGGAGGGGGAAGTGCTTTCTTCATCTGTGTCGCCTGTTGGACGTACACAGAGTGACTGTTGACTGCCCAGATATCCTGTCTCCTGTTTTACTGAGCTCGAGTCTCCGTGACGTGGGTTCCGTCAGCCATCTTCTCCCTTACCTAGGCATCCCTCCCTCTCTGCTCACCCTGGATCTTTCCTGCCAGTTCCCAAGGAGTGTCGTCTTCTCAAGTTGCCTCTCTCTAGTTAGAGTCAAGGCCATCGTGGTATTCATCAGGCACTGGGGACACAATGACTAGGGACACAATGGACTAAATGACATTGTACTTCACAAGAACCTCAAAAATGTTGATCTTGAAAGAAAAATTATTGCCTCTAAAACAAAAGACAGAATCAAAAGTCAGTATTAAGCAAACAAATATAAAACCAAATATTTTGTCATCTCCATTAAATGTTAAAGTTAACATAATTACTGAGAAATCATAGCAAACTACAAATTAAATGAGTAACTGGTAGCCAAATAATTTCAAAGACAAAAATATAAAAATTCTTTTAAATGTTTTGGCCATAAAATTAGTTTTAGTGTAGGTTATAAACACAACTTTTAGTTTATCTGATATGATGTTGGGGAAGGGGGCTCCAAAAAAAGAAACATATATATGATCTTAAAAATAAATTGCCTAGGTTTGCAATGCTGTATATATAGCCCAAGAAATATTTGCTGGACTTGAATGGATTGTAATTGAGTGACGGTGGTCTTTGTTGTTATGGAGGGAAGAAAGGATGGGTATGTTGGTATTTTACTTGTTTAAAATTTGATATAATTCAGTCGATAAAATGAGAAAAGTTAAGGGAATTCTCCCCTTTTATACAGCGTGAGTGCCACATTGCTGTGGATATTAAGCAATCTTTGGGGCCCTGAGGAGGTACCAGTGAGGGCCTCCTAGGCTCTCTGGCCTGGCCTTGCCTTCAAGTGCTTGCCATCCAGTACGGTCCCTTCCGAGAACAGGAAGTTGGGGTGCAGCACAGAAGTCCTGAGGGCAGAGTGCTGGAGCTGACCTGTGGCCAGCGCCTGGGGACAGTGCGGGAGCAGAGGCATGTGCAGCGTTTGCCCTGACGGCTTTTGTGAGGCGTGCCAGGACGGACCTTCCCACATGCCCTTCACCCTCGGGTGACTCAAAGTGCCGAACCATCGTTTTAGGTACTGATTATGCAGAGACCATGTGGACAGTATGGTAGGGGTATTTCCTTAGCCATGAGTATTGAACACTTTCCAGGTCGATTTTTGGTATGCTTTCACTTCAATCAGGAGAGATTCTTTTTCCTTTCCCTTTTTTTGGACATTCTTTTCTTTTTCATTCTGTAATATAAATCGCAGTCCCAGAAGTTGATATTCGCTTTAAACTATTCCAAAACTGCTGTAGACCTTACAGCTTTCATTCGCTACGTGTGATGTTGGGATGAACTGAACTACTGAACGTTCATACCTAATCTTGTCCCCCTGTGAACCATCTAGCAAGGATTCATCTCACAGTGAGAACCAGGATGGGACTGAAATCGAGGCACACTTAGCTGGAGTTCAGAGCCATGGTCAAGGTGAAATGTAAAGCGTATTAAATCCATTGTGTGTTTGTAGAGTGGTTAGAACACATCAACTAACATCACCATGAAGGGAGTTGGGGTTTCTTTTTTTTTAATAAGTGGATTCACGTGACCTGCCACCTCCAAAGTATAGAATTGCCAGTTAAGTGCATATGTATTTTTTCAAAAGAAATCATCAAAAAGGACATTCCGCTCGTATTACAAAGCTATTTTCAGGGTAAATATTTTGATAGATGTGGTTCAGTGCACCTGGGAACTGAAAGAGACATGGCTGAGCCCGAGGCAGTTAGTGCAGATGGAGCCCTGAGATATATCAGGATTGGCTTTTTTCCTCCACATATGTTGCAAATGGTTATGGCAGCAGGAACATGGACACATTCTATGCCACGGTCAGAAGAGTAGCTTTTTTGGTGAAAAATGGCCGTGTTATTTAAGGATATGAATGACCATGCTAAGGCTTATTTCACAAATAAATTTGTAATGGCATATTTTACGATTCAAGCATTTTGTTAAGAGTGCTAATTAGAATCAGTAGACTGAAGTTAAGTAAAGTCTGCTTAAACTTGTATCAGATACAACGTGTTGAGGTTTAGGCATTTCCTGGTCATAAGGCATCTTTTTGATACATTAAGCTGTAAAGATTGCTACTTTAGTTTTCCTCTCTTTTTTTGAAAGCTCAGAGTGGAAGCACTGAGCAGACTTAAATCATAACTTATGATTTATTAAAATAATCAAGTACATCATCCCACTTTGTTGTTAGGAAATACACACACACATTCAAAATGTTGGCTTCTTTACATGTTTGCCCATCTTCTCAGTAGATAGGTTGTGTTGAACGACATTTTAAATTTGTTACACCCTTTTTTTACTTTGAGCTAAAGTCCTGTCTTGCGTCAGCCTTAGAAAGTTTGTCCTTAGGAAGGAGGCATTGTTTATTAGCAGAGAAATGACACAGTAAACCCAGCACAGTCTTTTACTCTCTCCATAAATTAGCAAGGAATGGCTTGAACTATGTACCAATGAGCATGTATTTTATTTGTCATTTATTGTAAGTTCCTTGAGGGAAAGAACCGTCTATACATCTTCATCTAGTGGTTGTTGAATAAATTGCTAAGAAAGTACCAGTTTTCTTTAACACCCCGAAAACCGTCAGCAAACAAATGGTGAAGATGATTTTTTGAAGAACCCATCCAAGTGTCTTTATTAGCAGCCCAAGCAGGGACATAGGTGATGTGAGCCGGTTAGTTATCCTCCCTCCAGCCCACCGTTACTGGAAGTTGGTAAACTTAGTCTTGTGTTTCTACTAGAGAAAAAGAGTCCTAAATATTCCCTCAGAGAGAGCCTGCATGAATTCAGCAACTGAATTTGATTTTCTAAGAGTGTTTCTAAACTGATGAAACAGCCTTTTAAAACCATTTACCTAAAATGTTCTATGATTGCAACATCTGCTAAGCCTATTATGTTCTTTCATTAAACAGTTTTATTGTTCTGTGTGCAAACTGCTTATTTGAAGCAATAAAGCTGAGTTAACTGCAGACTTTCTAACAAGCAGGAGATTTTTTTTAACAGTAAAAGAAACTGCATATTTCCTATCATCATACATAGTAGTAAAAAAAAAAAAAGAATCCTGTTCTGAAATGATCCTATTAACTTCACTTAAAAAAAAAAAAGCCTCTATTTGAAGTCTAGCTGAAATAATATAAGGTGATACCGAATGTGTAGTTCTAGCAATGCTTTTGACCCCTTACATGTTTCTTAGTTTTTTGTCTGGGACTCAGACAGAAGACAGCAGTTAAATGTGTATAGAGTCTTTATTTAAGGAAGAAGATTCAATAGTAATTCACTGACTAACTGAGAAAATATTTTTATTACATTATAAAATCCAAAATTTAGTAAGGGAAATCTCGTTTTAGACCAGCGTAGTTCATCTGGAACTGTATTTGGATTGAATAACCAATTTAATTTAGTAATTTAAGACTTTCTCAAATGCATACTTCCCTCCCTGGCTGCTGCCCTGTGGGCCTCCGGTCTTCATGAGTAGAAGCACAGCTGCAGAGACCACAGAAGTTTTGAGGAAGAAAACCCTGCCCACCTACCAAGAAGGGGTCAGCGAAGGCAAATGCCACCTTTTTGCCTACAACCATCGTGACAATTATAAGCAGATTAAGATGGCTTTTCAAAAGATTCAGAGTTTTTGCCAATGACAGCCTTTCTTCTTTAAAACTCGTGGGTGAGATATAGTTAGCCATTTACCCAAAGAGTGCAGAGCACTGCAAAACAACAGCCTGGGTCATTTGACCTGAAGCCAGTGAAAGGACACCAGCCCGATCGGTAGTTTCTGTGGTGGTGCTTTAATGCTGGAGACACTCTGTTTTCAGAGACAGCTAAACCAAGTGGAGAGCGAGCTGTCGGTTTATTTTGTCATTTGAGGTAAAAATGAAAACTCAATCACGAAATGACTAAAATTTCAATGTACTGTACAGCAAGGCTGGCAGAGCAGACTGATGGGTGTGTTGAAACAGTGATTCAGGAATCTTAGACGGCTCCGATGCACTTCCACAGCTTCCCTCCACCCTGTCCAGCTCACCCATAGCTTGCAAACCAGAATCCTGTAGGGGGCCGAGGAGGAAAGTTCATGGCTAAGACTCGTCCTGTTCAAACTGGTGAGCGAGAGAGCAGAAACCCTGTCTAGTATCGTGTCTTCCAGGTTTTTTGTTGTTGTTGTTTATTTTGTTTTTTTGTTTTTTAGAGAAATTGGAAACTTGGATTCTTTAATGAAATATGTTAATTTTAAAATATTGGCTATTGATTGAAAGCTTGAAAGCAACGTGGAGCTGAACAAAACTTGTCTGCAGGCTCCACGTGGTTGGTGGGACACATATCTACCTCTGCTCCTCCAGATCCCTTGCTTTAAGAATCAGACCTTATTCTTTTGATTGCAGGCCTTCATCTCTTCATTTTAGTACACAGCTATAACCCTGAGAAAGTCAGTACTTCAGTCTGTGTTGTGAAGACCCAGTAATTTCCACTGAGTTCCATTCAGCACACAGTTACCATGCATTTTCTACGTATAATATATTGTGCTTGGACGCTGGGAAAAATGCTTTATCACCTATGCCCCAGGGTATACATTGGCTGTGACCTGTGCTACACATGACTTGGAGCTCCAGTGTAGAGCCAGGTTACACAGCCCTGGACTCTTCTCCTTGCAAATATTTTCACCTAAATTGCAGATAGAAACTGAGATGAGGGCAGCCAAGCTATTATAAGAACATAATGTAACATAATTGTTCAAAGACCAAGTCATAAAGCACACTGCCTGAATTAGAATCTCGATTGTGTTTCTTAATAGCTGTGTGACCTTGAGCATATTGTATAACTTCCCTGGTCTCAATTTCTACAGCTGTAAGTGGGGATGGTAATATCTACATCATAGAGTTATTATGATGCTAAAATAAGATAACCTCCTGTGTAGAGTTGTTAGTCCAATGCCTGACACATACCAAACACAAATAATTATTAACCGCTGCTGCTATTGTTGTATTTAATTAGAAAGCACTGAACTTAGAATCCAGAAAACTGGATGTAGGCACACATTCTGCCTCTCTTAACAGCTGTGACCAACTGGACACCAATTAACCTCTGCGGATGTCAGTAAGGTCGGATACTATGAAGAGTAAATGTAACTGCGTATTATAACACAACGAGGTGCAGGATCAAAGTTGCTTGGTGATGGGGGAGGGCCGTCACCAGAACAGCATGGGGGCGGGGCACCGCGGGCGCAGCAGAGTCAGCGCGTAGACGGTAGAACCACGGCCAGTTCCGCCGATCAGGCACAATCCACAGCACAGAGCTGGAATGTTACTGCCTTAGAATGACGAAAATAAAATTTCAGAGAGTAAAAATCCTGTGTGTTAAAAAAACGCCTCCTAAAAGATGGGACATTTCCTCCACCCTCACAACTCTTGTATTCGACTTGCTTTCGAAGAATTCCACACTGGCTGAGACTGAAGAGTGACAAGCAGACTGAGCTCAGGCTGTGACCCGCTGCAGAGCACGAGCAAGTCCAGCACAGCGGCCTGGGGTCTTGGAACCAGCCAACCCATTAGTCCTTGTTTCAGGAATGAAGCTGTCCTCGTCCAGGACGACTACACAGCGACCTCTGCACCACCCCCAAGACATGTAGATTCGGTGGTTTTCAGGATTTCCAGCTGTCTCTCTGACTTCTCACATTTTTGAAAATATATCATTCAAGTTTGCTGTGATATCTTTAAATCTCTTGGGGAAAAAATGACATAGTGGGTATGGAAGCACTTCCAGGGTTTCCGTGCCATGCTCAGTCAATATCACTTGAATCTGAAACTAAAGAAAGAACTTAATGTCATCACTTTATTCCGCGATAATATTAGAATAGCTACTGACGACAACACAGTGAAAGTGTAGTACCACAGTCCAGGGAGAACTTTATTTTTTTGTTTTGTGAAAAAATAACAATACAACCAAATGAAAATAGATGGATCAAAACAGTGAAAACCCTGTTTCCATCTTGGAGCTTGTGGGAACAGAAGCTGAATTGTACACGTTCTTTTTATAGCCGATGCGCCAGTTGACTCAGAGAAAACACCTGTGTGGTTTATTTTTAAAAATTTTACTAAAATCTACATCTCGGTGAGATTCTAGGAAAGAATACCAACAGCTGTCCTCACATCTGCTTGAATGATGTAGGATTCTAAATATAGTTGAATTTGAGTCAGATGCACTTCCATGAAGTACTACAAGGCGTCGATGGAACTGGATCTGAAAGAGCATAGCATGAAGTAACCTAAAATTAAATGGCATAGTTTGCTCTGGAAAGCAGCAAATATTTACCTTAGGCAGTCTTTGTCAGCAAACTTGAAATATAACTGGTCCATTCCCACTTGCCAGATGGAGAGAAAGATTGTATCAGAGGGTAGAGGAGTAAAAATAAGTCACATCAACACAGGAAAGTGGCTTTCTTGCAAGAAGTCTTCATCACATTCAATAGCACAGCGATGCCTTGTTTCTATTTTTCTCAGTCCTTAAATTTCATATCACCTGAGTCAGCAGCCCTCAACATCCATCCTTCCCTCTTTTTTACCTCTCTCCCCATTTCTTCCTATGCCGCAATGAATATTTTTAAATACCCACTCTTTGCCCAGTGCTTTATTATATCCTGAAGATCCAGAGAAAAATAGGATAGTCATAGTTTTTACTCTGATAGAATTTTAAAATTTAAGTGACATAATAGACGTTATACTTTAAACATGTATGTTTAGATAACACTGCACCTGTAAAGCTTTTAGTGTCAATGTATAACAGCCCTGTATGAAAACAACACAGGTTCTGTGAAGCCCGTGACAGCAAACCCAATGTAATAGCTACCTTTCCTGAGCACTTACAGTATGCCAGGAATTTCATACACATGCACACATACTTACATAGATAAATACACATTGTTGCACTTCATCATTACAACATTCTAAAGGTGGGTGTTATTATCCCGGTTTATAGAAGAGGAAACTGAAGCTCAGTGAGGTTGGATTATCCAAAGTGACATGGCTAATAAGTGACAGAGTCAGGAGTTGAACTCAGGTTTGTCTTGACTCAAACTTGAGCCCTTAACCATTAGGATGTATGTCGGAGTCTTATTTTTGCAGTCTCCCTTGCCCATTGCTACATGCTATCCCCAGGGACAGTGCCACCAGCAGCACTTGTCGCCCCACCCCTCAGTGCCTGGGATAACTAATCAGTACTCTCCTCTCAGTGCCTAACCTTCTGGCACCTTCTCAGGATCACAAGCCCACCACAAAATTGAAAGGAATTAATCATCAGTGAAAGCCGAACATGCTTGCTTTAACACTTAACTTCCCTTTCGTATTTGGTATGTCTTTACAATGGAAGCAACAAGAATATTCAATATTCAATGAGCAGTTTCTTTCAAATTTGCCCAATTTCCAGAAACTTTGAGCAAAGTATTTGCCCAAAGCCAATAGCTAATTTCCATCAAGGCTGAGACTCAGACTCAGATCAGACTCCATTGTGCCCTAAGCAAATCAGGTTGTGTAGGGACCATAATACTTGGGCCAAGGGCCATTTCTTGTTTACCCCAGAACGCAGGCGGTGCCCGTGAGGGGCGAGCTTCTAGTCTACTGCCCATGGGGCCCCTCTGTAGGGTTTTGCCGAGCACGTAAAACACTCACCTGGCTAGAGACGATTAGAAGCTAAACATTGTTAGAATAGAGTACGTAGTTAGGACGACTGTCTCCTCCACGACCTTTTCCTTCAGTCATGTCTTCTCCCTAATACCATCCGTCTTTCCATCTCTGCCAGCGTTCCTCTCAGTCTAGAAACCCACTCAAGTCTTTCCATCTTTCCCTTTAAAATGATTGAGAGAGAAATCATAGCGAGAGATTGAGACGGTCCTGCATCTGTCTAGCAGATGTCCCCTCTCTCGCTTCCCCTTCTCAAGCAGCCTTCTTGAAAGAGTGGTCTGACTGGCCAGGGACCACTTCCTCTCTTCCATTCTCTTTTCCATCATGGCCGCCTGGTCTCTTCCGGTGCTCCAGTGGAAACATCTCCAACCTGCAGATTGCAGAAGTTGCAGTCCATGTCTCACTGAGTCTTTCTGCCTCATTAAAAATTTTTCGCTATGTAATTCTAGAAACTCATTGCTCCCTATGCCATCTCCTCCGTGAGCTGTTTCTTGATCCTCTGCTCACACTTAAAATACCACTTTTTAGGGTTCTGCTTCCGGCCAGTTGCCGTCCTTGATGCTGATTCGACTTGTGTCATTTCAGTTATCAGAGTGGCTTCAGCTCCCACTCCCTGCTTAGCTTATGGGGCTGAGCAAGATCTCCAGCCGCAAGCCTGTTCTTATCACCCCTGTTTCCTCTTGGATGTGGCAGCGCTGCTGCTTCAACATGACCTTTTTTCCCCCAAAATTAGCTGTTCCTCCTGCCATCTCTGCCTCAGTTAATGGATCATGCACTCATGCACAAAACCTACAGTCATAATAGATTGAGTTCCCTCCTTCACTCTCAATAATCAATTCTTTCAATTATTTTCCCTCCTAGATGTTTTTCAAGTTCCTTCTCTCCCCACGATCTCAGCCTTGTGCCTGGCAATTAATTGTCTTTCTTTCTGTTCTTCCCCGTGTCTGAAATGCTTCTCTCACTTGTTATTGTTTTAACCTGGCTAGTGCATTCTTATTCGTTCTTAAACACTCATTTCAGGCTTTATTTTCCCCTTTAGTTCAATGCATGTAGTTTCCTAACACACTTCAGGTTCTGTCTTCCCCTCTACGCTGAGCTTCTCCAGGACAAGTACAGTTCTCTAGCCTTACTCATCTTTCTGCTCTCAGCACTTGTAACAGTGCCTACAGCTTACTGAGGCTCCATAAATATTTGTGGAACGGAATCAAACTTTCTTTCTAGAATAATCAGAACACATGAAAAGCATTGCCGTGGGAGCTTTGGAGGAAAATATAGGCAATTATCCAAAGCATCTTGTGCCAGGACTGCTGGCTGCTAACATGGAGACCCTCTTCTCTCTCACATCTTTGCCTTGTATGTGAGCGTTATGTGCTCCTCACTCTTAGCAAACCTGTCTGCCTCTGTTCTTTGTCTGCCTCACTCCTGCTTACTGCCTTGGACTTAGCTAAAAGGCCTAGTTCAGGATGGATTAGATTCCTCTCATCCATGCTGGTGTCTCGAGTGTGGCACTTATCAGAAGGCATTATGGCTTCCCGTTCCCTTGTCTGTCCTTCCCAGTAATTTGTGAGCTCATTTCGGACAGAGACCGGGTCTTACTCCCCTTTATACACAGTGCCTGAAATATCTCTGATGAATAATGGAAGAATACACTTTAAAAGTAGCAAGTTTTTGTGAGTATGCTGTTATTGAAATCTCTAGAGTATATTCCGACACCCCTCCCAAATATAAAGCTTAAGTTTCTTTTCTTGATAGGACCTTAAAACCATGTATTTTAGATGTGTTCAAATTCTGGTTAAGAGTTGTTAATCAGACTAGCTGATCAACTACTGAGCTCAAATCAAAGCATTCATTATCAAAGGCTTTTTGTTTATGAGTACAAATACACCATTGATGTTTATAAGAAGAATTATTTTCTCCCCTGAATGTTAACTAGCCACAAAAGCTGGTGTACACATGTGATAGTGTTTTTCGCAGAGTTTCAAGAATGTTAGCCTTTGATGTTCCACCCTTGAATGGAAATGAGTCTGCATTATAAAATCACCAGTGAAGAAAATGGGAAACTTCTAGGTGAGCACCTGAGAAGCATTGTTACAATTCCTAAGCATTGAAATCCAACAGTTGCATCATTTATAACATAGGAAAAAAACTACTTTTTAAAAATAGTAGCCCATATGTCTCGTGCTATGAAAATGAGTGAGATTAAATAGAATCTATGAATATTTCATGTTAAGTAGAAATGTCTTGGTTAAGACATGGTTAACAGCAAAAGACACTAACACAAGATAGCTTCAGCAGCAACAACAAAAAAAACTATAAAAAAATAGGGCTGTCTCATGGGAAGAGGGACTAGAAATGGCTCGTCAGATATTTCTGACCATGAACTCTCTTATCTCTACTTCTTTCCATGACTTGCTTCTTTTTCCTCTCTCTCTAGACCCACTTTTTCAGTATCCCCAGCCACATTTTGGCAGAAAATGGCCACCGCATAGCACCCTGGGTTATACATCCTCTCTCAGTTCAACTAAAGAACTCAGACTGAATTAGAATCTCTCAGTTCTAATTCTTGCCTTTCAGAAGAGAGAAGTTGGTTGATAAAGCATAGGTCAGAAGTCCACTGTGATCCAAGCAACTGTGGTCAAGGGGACAGAGCCAGGTGATGCAAATATAGTTACTTTGGTACTCATAGTAGAAGAGACAGTCCTCAGACAGGATGGGCCATTGTGAGCTAGACAGACAAGCCCTGCTACCACCAAAAACCAAGAAAGCATGAGGTGAAAAGTACAACATAGTAGCACTCATCCCAGTATATGTTATTTCCAGGCTTTTTGCCTGTTTTCTCCACCAAACCATGTGCACCTGGAGGCTGGGTACTATATTTTAATTATGTTTAATTCTCTAGTAACTGAAGGATGGCTGACAATAGACAGTAAGTATTTATTGTGTGAACAGTACATATGAGCTCTGCCTTCATGGGGATTAGTCTGGTAATGAAATTAGGCAATAAACAAACAAGCAAATAAAAAGCTAGAATTGCGTGAGCACTAAGACCATTAAAGAAGGTGGAGAGAAAAGAGTTACCAAGCAAGAATAGAAATTTCCAGATGGTTGCTGATGGTTTTAAAACCCATGGTAGCTATTCTGACTTCGGTTATTTATCCCAAGAGGCTGGAGACAATATCATAAAAGATTCCATTTATATTTCATCCCATTTATAACTGTAATACAGAAAAAAATTATGATTTACATTAACTATATGGGCTACTGAGATTGCTATAAAGAGCTATATAAACATTATAAATAAGTGTAATTAGTGTTCGCTGATAGCTCCTTTGACATTTAATTTTTATTTTTCAATTACAGTTGACATACAGTATTAGTTTCAGGTGTACAACTTAGTGATTAGACATTTATATAACTTACAAAGTGATCACCCCGATAAATCTAGCACCCATCTGACACTGTACATAGTTAATACAATATTATTGACTATGCCCTATGCTATACTTTGCATCTCCATGACTGTTTTGTAACTACAAACAGTTTGTACTTCTTAATCCCCTCCCTTTTTTCACCCGTTCCCCCAACTCTCCTCCCATCTGGCAACCGTCAAAATGTTCTCTGTATCTACGAGTTTGTTTCTGTTTTGTTTGTTCGTTTATTTTGTTTTTTAGAATCCTCATATGAGTGAAATTTATCACATTTGTCTTTGTCTGACTTATTCCACTCGGCACAGTACCCTCTAGGTCCGTCCATGTTGTTGCAGATGCAAGATTATATTCTTTTTTATGGCTGAGTAATATTCCATTGTGTATATATGTACCCCATCTTCTTTATCCATTCATCTATTAATGGACCCTTTGGCTGCTTCCGTATCTTGGCTGTTGTGAATAATGGTGCAATGAACATACTGATGTGTATGTTTTTTCAAGTTAGTGTTGTTTTGGGTTTCTTTGGCTAAATACCCAGAAGTGGTATCACTGGGTCCATTTTTATCTCTTGTTATAGTCTTTGCTTTAAAAAGTCTATTATGTCTAATATAAGTATTTTTACCCCAGCTTTCCTTCCTTCCTCCCCTCCCTCCTCCCTCCCTCCCTCCTCCCTCCCTTCCTTCCATGAAATTTCTTTTTCTTATCTAGGAAGCTCTTTATCTGTCCTTAGATTCTAAATGATAGCTTTGCTGGATAGAGTAATCTTGGTTGTAGATCTTTGCTTTTCATCACTCTGAACATTTTGTGCCAGTCCCTTCTGGTCTGCAAAGTTTCTGCTGAGAAATCAGCTGACAGTCTTACAGGAGCTCCCTTGCAGGTAACTAACTGCTTTTCTCTTGCTGCATTTTAGAGTCGTTCTTTGTCTTTAACCTTTGGCATTTTAATTATGATGTGTGTCTTGGTGTGGGCCTCTTTGGTTTCATCTCGTTTGGGGCTCACTGAGCTTCCTGGGCTTGTATGTCTATTTCCTTCACCAGGTTCGGGAAGTTTTCCATTATTATTTCTTCAAATAAGTTTCAGTTCCTTGCTCTCTCTCTACTCCTTCGGGTACCCCTATGATGAAAATGTTGGTATGTTTGATATTGTCCCAGAGGCCCCTTAAACTATTCCCATCTTTTTCAATTCTCTTTTATTTTTGCTGTTCTGATTAGATGTTTTCCGCTACCTTATCTTTCAAATTGCTGATTTGATCCTCTGCTTTATCTTATCTACCATCGATTCATTCTAATGTATTCTTCATTTCAGTTATTGTATTTTTCATTTCTGACTGGTTCTTTTTTATGGTTTCTATCTCCACTTTTATGTTTCCTATCTCTTTGTTGAAGTTCTCACTGAGATAACCAAGCATCTTTATAACCAGCGTTTTGAACTCTGTACTGGTAGATTGCTTATCTCCATTTTGTTTAGTTCTTTGGAGTTTTGTTCTGTTCTTTCATTTGGGACATTTCTTTATCTCCTCATTTTGGCAGCTTTCCTCTGTTTGTTTCTATGTATTAGGTAGAGCTGCTGTGTCTCCTGGTCTTAGAAGAGTGGCTTTATGTAGTAGGTGTCCTGTGGGGCCCCGTGGTTCGCTCTCTTTGCTCACCTACAGGTGCGTCCCTTGTGTGGTCTGTGTGTGCCCTTCTGTTGTAGTTGAGCCTTGATCGCTGTTGGCACGTCAGTGGGAAGGATTGGTCCTCAGGCTGATTGGTTGTAAGGACTGGCTGTGACGACAGTGGAGGAGCTGTTGTGCCAAAGTTAACCCCATGGAGCACGATTTGCTTTAGCGGGGCTCTGGTGCCTACTGAGTCTGCCTTTTGGGTGCATTGTTTGTGGAGGTGGTTGACTGGTACTCTGGTGTAGTCTGAAGCTGACCACCAGGTGTATTGATACTGGGGCTTTCAGGGAGGGTCTCTAGTGCAGGCTAAGGTTAGCTGCTGCCCGTGCCCTGCCCAGGGCCCCTTGGTACGAGCCACAAAATGATCCACAGATGGTTGCCACTTATCCTGGACTTGGAGGTGCCTGGGAGAGGCTAAGCTGCAAACTGAGGTCAGTCTCTGCTTGGGGCTGCAAGAGGTACACAGCATGCTGAGGCCAGATGATGCTTGTTTAGGGTTTGTGAACTTTTAAGAGATTTTAGGGATATCCACAGCATGAGCCAAGAAAGGCTGTTTGTACGGAAAAGCAACTAGAAGTGGCTTGGGTGGGCTCTCAAGTTGGGAGGGGTGGGGTCTTGGAATCACCAGGCCTGGGTGAACAATGTTAGCCAGGTAGATGGAGACTCAGATATTGCACCTGCCTATTGAGGAGAGGGCTCAGAAAAGAGACAATAGGTTCTACCAGCACATCTGTCTGAAAGAAAGCTGCCTCTCCAGCCCTCACCCTGAAACGAGATAGTTCAGTTCCTCACTGTATATCCCTGGCGCCTTTTGAGCTACTGCCCCAGCGCTGGAGCTCAGAGCGAGTAAGTCCATCAGTGGGTAAGTCTGTGTGCAGCCTTTGAAAGGAATGTCTGGGACTCCAGCCACCCTTCGTCTCAGTCAGCCCACATCTCTGCTGGTTTTCACAGCCAGAAGTTATGGGGACTTTTCTCCGCACCGGAGGCCTAGGCTGAGGAGCCTGGTAGGGGGGCTGTGTCTCCTCGCTTCTCCATGGGGACCTCCACAGCCAAGATAGCCCTCCCGATTCTTAACAGCCACACATGGGTGTGGGACCAGCCCATTCCGAGTCTCTGCCCCTCTTACCAATCTTGATGTGGCTTCTGCTGTATATCCTTAGTTATAGGACTTCAGATGATTTTCAGTGATGATCCTTCCATAGTTTAGTTGTAATTTTGATGTGGTCATGAGAGGAGACAAGCACAGCATTTTCCCACTGCCATCTTGACTAGAAGCCTGCTGGTAGTTTTTAAATTTTTTCTGACAGGTTTAAATTGGTCAACTCCTAACTCAGAGCTTAATGTGACTATAAAACAGTTCTCTGAGATGATAATGATTAAGTGCACAATAAGAGATATACTTTGGCCAGCTGTGCAAAAGGATTTGGATTAAGATTACAAGTAACACAATGCAAAAGACATGTTCTCTAAAGCGGAATCCGATAGGATCAGATGATACACCAGAAGGTGTTTTGTGGATATGATTGAACGATTGTATCCAGTAGTCTTGGTAATGGTAAAGGAGATTAAAGGAAAAAGGATCTAGGAAATATGTTTTATTAGTATACTTGTTGCCAGTATCAACATAGAAAGAACTCTGGAAGCAAACCAAATCAGCTAAACAATAACAAGTTTTACCTAGCTATAGTAATTGCAGTAACTAACAGATGTTTCCATTAAGCAACTCCAAAATCCCAGTGGCTTGTTACTGTATATTTTTCCCTATGTAAAGTTCGATACAAATGGGGGTGGGGACATCCATTCCATAAGTTATCCAAGGACCCAGGCTCCTTCCATCTTGTGGCTCCCTCCTCCTAAATGTCCTTCATTTAAGCTGGTCCATGGGGAAAGAGTAAGATTGGGCCAGGTCTAGACCAGGAAGTGCACATCACTTCCACCCACATTTCATTGGCC
The DNA here is from genome assembly GCF_902729225.1 of Pteropus medius. Taxonomy (NCBI): domain Eukaryota; kingdom Metazoa; phylum Chordata; class Mammalia; order Chiroptera; family Pteropodidae; genus Pteropus; species Pteropus medius. The sequence goes on along the minus strand of NW_024354502.1, from coordinate 2,888,508 downwards.
AGGACTCCGTCATGTGTACCACACCTGCCTACAAGGAAGGCCTGAAAAATGTGTAGTTGGGGAATCTGGAGAAAGAGGAGATTGTGGACACTGGCGAGTAGTCTCAGTATCTGCCACGCTAGCAATATGTAGATTTGAGAAACTGTGGAAAACGTGGAAAGGAAAATATTATAAAAAATCCCTTTATAGCTTCAAAAGATTTTCATTGAGAAAATATGAAATTGTTTCAAACAAATTATCTTTTCACTAAAATAGGAATGTAGGAACTGTCACTCAGAAGGCTTCTTACCACTGGTAGTGTTGTCGGCTTTTACAGACCACCTGTGAGTCCCTGTCAGTGGTGGAAAATTCAGAAGGAAACTAAGGGCATACAGATTCTGAAAAGTGCTGGTATCTAATCACGAGAGTAGTTCTTGTCTTCCCTTCCAAAACACAACTACGATTGTGGCATACACCTCAAAGAATACCCTGCTGTCCTCCAGGAGGGTTCTACCACATGTAAAACAAGATTTAAATGTTGGCAGGTCATACTTATTGAAAACCTCCTTTAGTCTGGAGTAGCATTTCCCAACCAGGAATTTAGGAAAGAATATAATTCTACAGTTTTACTTTGACCTGTCCCAGCGGGCCTGGTTTATATCTGAACTATATGTTTCTCTCCATGATAACAGTAGCTATTCGTGAGTTCTATTCAGGGATTCTGCAAATTTAAATTCTACTCTAATAATAGCTTACACTGTTGAGAGTCTAACTATATTCCAGGCACCCTTCTAGCTACGTAGGTACTTTACATCCTCACAGAAACCCCTGTGGCATGTATTATTCTTCTTCTTCCCAAATGACGAAACTTTGGTACAGGGATGTCAGATAACTTGAGCCAACGAGATTAAACAGCTACTAATAAGTGGCAGAGCTCAATTATAAACCCAGGCAGACTAGCTCCAAAGCTCATCTTCTTGAACATCAAGCTATAGTATATGGAAAACAAATCAAAACAAAACAAACAACACCCACAATAGACCACCTGGGGACTTCCTGACATTAAATATCAGAAAAGGAGAATGCCTCCCCACCTGGTACTCTCAGGGATTCATCTATGAATTCACATCAGAAGTTTCAGATTTTATCAAGGGAGATACAGACCCAGCAGTGGAAGAGCATGAATTTTACTGTTATAGCCAAGACTGACTAATATTTAGGGTCTTAATTGCATTTCAGATGCCCCAGATTTAGTTCAGCAAATAGCTGTAGAGTAGCTGATCAGCTTTCCTTAAACAAAGCAAACTTTTTGGTTTGACTTTTATTTACTGACTCCAACTGGTTATTTTTTAAATGTATTTGAATTTAATTCAGCAGATGTTAACTGAGCATCTATCTACTATGTGGGAAGCTCCATGCTGATGAATGTAGGGAATGCACACAGGAGGAAATCTCAATCCTTAAGGATACGGATTAAGAGAAGTAGCAGGATTACTTTAAACATTAGTGAGGTTGCTGAAACTTTTAGAAGCCATTCTTTAGGTCTTCAGCCTTTAGCAGATAGATGATTCAATGAAGTCCCTGTGGATGTTGTGGAAAAGGATGGCACTAGGGTCCCTGAAGAAGTGATCCTTTCTGTAGTCGGACCATCATGTGTCCTTCTCTCTAATGTGTTAATATTCTTTTTTATAACAGCTTTATTGAGATATAATTCACATACCGTACAACTGACCTTTTTAAAGTGCACAATGCAATGATTTTTAGTATATTCCCAGAGTTATATAATCATCACCACAGTCAATTTTAGAACATTTTCAAAAAAGAAACCCTGTACCCATTAGCATCCTCTTTCTGTTTTCCACCAAGCCCCCAAGCTCTAGGCAACAACTAGTCTATTTTCTGTCTACATAGATTTGTCTGTCCTGGGCATTTCTTATAAATATGCATATGTGGCCTTTTGTGACTGCCTTCTTTCACTTAGCATCATGCTCTCAGAGTTCATCCATGTTGTAGCATGTATCAGAACGTCATTCTTTTTAGTGCTAAATAATATTCCATCGTGTGGTTTTACCACATTTTATTTATCTGTTCATCAGTTGATGGTCATGGGGGTTGTGTCTATCTTTTGGCTGTTACGAACAATGCTGCTGTGAACATTCGTGTACCAGTGGACATATATTTTCATTTTCATTTCTCATGGCATTTGTCTGGGAGTATAATTGCCGGGTCATGTGGTAACTCTATGTTTATCCTTTTTAGGAACTGCCAGACTGTTTTCCAAAGCGACTGCGCCATTTTACATTCCCACCAGCAGTGTGTGAGGGTTCCAATTGCTCCACGTCCTCGCCGACACTTGTTATTATCTGTCTCTTTGATTGTAGCCATCCTAGTGGGTGTGAGGTGGTGTCTCATTGTTTCACTGTTCATTTCCCTGATGGACTGATACTGTGATATTTATGTTACCAACCTAAGTCAAAAGCTTTAATCTGATATTTTCCTATGTGCATAATGGAAACTGTCTTACATTACTGGATTGACATTCTAAAACAAAACCATAGTTCTATACAAGACAAATGTCATTTATGGGGTGAGAGTTATGCCCGAAAGAATACAAAGGAAAATGGCATGGAGTTAAGATTATGCCCTCATCTGGGAAATTTGTTTTGCAATATGAATTCATTCACAGTGTTCTGAGGCCTTTATCTAAGGTGCTCAAGTACTGTTATGTGACATTTACCATATAATCGAGACAACACTTTGATTAAATCCACAGCTCGATGTCATCCAGTAAGCACTTGAAAGTAGAGATGCATTGCATGTCTCTTCTAGTTTTATCAGTTGAGATTAGCAGTGTTTCACAGCACCGTGAGCTTTTCTTCCTCCGTTACCCATCAGTCTTTGTCTCATTGTTGGCCAATAATCTGTCACCTGAAACTACTTAAAATAGATTGGACTTTCTTGAATGTCGTGTTGCTGAAGAAGAAGGGAAGGTACCTGTTTGTGGCTTTGGTTTACCTCCATAACCCTTGTTCCCAGTAAAAGCACTGTGACTTTTCGCCCTCTGCTCATGTACCTAGACTGGATTCCGTAACACCTGTATCTTTGTCTCTACTTTGTGGAAGCTCCTAGTGTGGTTATCGTTGTGTTTCTGTCAAAGAAAGAAAAAGACATGGGCTTAGGTGTCAGAGCCTCACCACCTTGATTTCGCCAGCGAGCAGATATGTTAAAAGAGCCTCCACAAAAGCCATTTGGTGAGAAAAGAAAATCAAAAGTTGGTTAGGATTCAAAGGATGCTTTCTTTTTTTCCTTCTTTTTTTTTTTAGGCGGGGCAACCCTTGGTTGACCTCACAGATTGCAAGGACCTTGTCAACTTAAAATCCTTTCTTTTTTTATTTTTTATGCCTACAGCACCTGGTCTTCCTAGGTGGTCTCTAATCCACATTCTAACCAGGCCCAACCCTGCTTAGCTTCCGAGATCAGACGGGATCGGGCTTGTTCAGGGGGGCATGGCCGTAGACTAGGATGCTTTCTTTAGAGGTCTTGGGATCGTTCAGAAAGTATCCTCAAAAAGAGACCCTAAAGGTAGACCTCCCTGACCCACAGAGAGGACCTCAGAGCTCTAGATTGTCCCACTTAGGCTCCGCCTGCCTGTCTGCACTTAGCTCTGAGAAGGTCTGGGAGGGACAGAGGAAGGAAGGAGAAAGGACTTAGAGTGGACGATTAATCCCTTCATAATGTATCACCATACGCTCTGCCTTATTTGTTCCTTAATTTTTAATATGCATTAAAGTAGCTTAGTTGAGAGCGGAGGAGTGTCAGCTAAGTTATTCGTCAGAGCTTGAATTTTTGTCTCCCCCAAAGTAAAGGGAAGCAATAGCTTTATGTATTTAAAGAGCTGGGTTTGTTTGGTATGTTTTTGGTTTTGTTTTGTTTGTTTTTAGCTTTAGTAAATCCTGTTTTGACCTATTAACTAAAATATCATTTTGGCTAAAACTTAAGCATACTGTGGCCCAGTGATAGTTATTGCCTCTAACGAAGATCCTTAAACTGCTGTATGACCCTGAGCCATGTGCCTTTAGAGCTATCGAAGATCGAAATTCTATTTAATAATGTATTAGTAGGAATTATAGCTTAGATCCTTATTTTTGCAAATGATTAGTCCTTGAGTAATAATAATAAAAAATAATAATAACTATCATTCACCGAGCATTGATTCAGTGATCTCATTTAATTCTTTCCACAGCCCTCTGAAATAAGTACTGTGAGGTGTGATCCCCACTTCACAAACTAAGATTTAATGAAATTCGTGCTTGCCTTATCCGGAGCTTACACCCTCAGCTCCCTAACAAACAGCTTCCCCCGTGTTCATGGCATATTTAAGGAGCATCATAGCCCCCCTTTCCTCTACCACAGCACGTAATAGAAGTGGTGAGGGGCCTGTAAGAGAGAAAGAGAATGTGAACAAATAAATGAGCGATAGATGGCCTACCTCGAATACGGAAGCAAATTGACGAGTTTTGCTGTAATCAAGTGTTTTTGTTTTTATCATGGTAGTTTTTAATCAAAGCTTTGAAGATTTCCTTCCCCTCCATCATATTCTTGTACGCAAACATGAGGTGGTAACTGCTAAGGAGGAGTCAGCGCAAGGCTGGTTATTCCTGTAGGAAAGTGGCCACGATGTATCTTTCACGGAACTAAAGTGGATCAGCAATTTTACTGGTTCTTTTAAGAAATTAGAATAAAAAAGCAAACTACTTATACCAGTTTTCTTTCAGAAAACCAAGGACTTTTGATTACCTTTTCTGCACAGAAAAAAAGAAAAAGTATATTTAGAAATTCAGGAAGTATTCGTATTCTCATTATAAGCATAAAGTTATTCATCATCACTTATTCAATTAAATTACTGTAATCACTGTGCTGGGCCATTTTACTATGAGATATCCTAAAATCAATGAATTAACATCTCATTCTCAGGCTCTCTCTCACACACACACACACACACACACACACACACACACACACCCCCTACACACCCATTTTTACCAGCCTTTATTTCATACCTTTCATACTTTTTAGTCAAGGTAAGTGTCTGAGTATGATGTAACTAAAGTCACATTCCTATAAAAATACCTGGCCAAAAAGCAGCTCTTTAAGGCAATAATAGTCTCCAGCATAAAATGTGGAATCACGAATGATAAACCTGGGGCTTATCTCGTCCAGTCCTGCCCCTCCCTCACAAGGTAACACTTCTGACCTGTTCTGTGCGGTCTCCACTAAGGAGTCATCCTTGATCGAGGCCCCACCTGGGACAGGCAGACCCCTCCCTTTTCAGGTAGTTCTAAATGGTGGCGATCATTTCCTTTGTGGAGCCAAGTTCTGTGGTCTTTGACGCCTGCTTTTCAACACTAACTCTTCCTTCAGGAATGAAGCAGTGAAAACTGGAGTGGACTATCTTAATTAACATATATTTGTTACTTATAATATGCAAAGCAATTATGAAATGTTTCAGAGTATTAATCTGTATGCTTCATAACATTAACTCTTGATGTGGGCTTTGAAGTCAGATGAGAGCAAAAAGAATGCTGACTGTATACCAAGCACTGTAGCAAACACTTTATAAAAGTTAACTCATTAATCCTAACCACAGCCCTCTGAAGTATCTACTGCTAACATCTCCATTTTACAGAAGAGAAGGTTGAGACACAGAATTAAGAAACTTGCTCAAAACCACCCAGCCAGTAGGTGTCAGAGCCAGCATTCTAAATCAGACAGTGTGGCCTCAGACCCCTCTCAGCCCCAAATCCTGCCACTGCACCCTACGAGTTAGCCTTAGGGGGAGGTTCTCTGAACCGCCTTCACTTCATTTTTCTCATCTGTAAAATGGGCAAGGTCGTTATAAGAATGAAATGGAATACCATTGAACGTGATCAGTGGTCTTGACATCTATGGGTTTAGCTTTTCTGTTGTTGAGTGTGTGTGTGTGTTTTACATTTAGGCCCCACCCGGAACTTCTGATTCATTTAAATACTTTGTGGTATGTGGTTTGTTGTCACCGATTTGAGGCTCATGTCAACATTGCTTCAGAATAAGCAGAGTAGGGTTTTTTTTATTATTAATCTTCTCGATAACTTCACAGTTCAGTTCAGCATTAGTCAGCATTGATAGGATTAAGTTATGGTTGATATTAAAGAGTCTGACTTCATAGTCCCATAGGGAGTTGTTCCTCATATACTTAAAAGGCACTTCCTCGCCCCATTTATTGCTGAAATATTTATCTGTATGCATATTCAAAGCAGCACATTTCATGAATAGCCTGAAAAAAGAATGTTATTTTTCCCTGCATTTGATAGTTCCTTTACAGTGACTCAATGAACTATTCTGAAAGCAAAGCCTTGAAAATATTATTAGCATTACCTACAAACATTTTGTATTTTAAAATCTGTACACAGTAGCACTCAAGAGGTTTTACATATTCTGGTTGGTACAGCAAATGTGTTGGCTAAATCATGAAGAAATCATTTATTTTTGTGCTGCCTTTTGAAAGAGAGGGGAAGATACCTATGGAAAATGTAGTGACTCTTTTAATAATACCTATGGAAAATGTAGTGACTCTTTTAATAATACATTTATGTAATGAGAATTGGGGGTAATTAATTTCATTGAGACGAGCTGGAGAACTTTTAAGTGGATGGCAAGAGCCTGTTATGTAGTTTGAAGACTATTCTTCTGACCACATAATTTTGGCTTTCTTGAACTGGAACCAGCTCATGTCAGAGGCTGTGTCATTTAGATCTGAGTCTGAGCCAGATCAAAGATGACAAGGCAGATTCTGAGATCTAAGAAGTTGTGGTATGTCAGTAGGGTGGTACTGTTCCATTCAACAGTCATTTACTGAACACCTCTTATTCATGAGGCACTGAAGACACAAACATGTGACAGACCTTGCCTCTGCACTCAAATGTGCACTCCGTAGGGGAGGGGAGAACAGGTGGTCCCAGTGCAGGTCAGCAGGCATTGCGGTGGAGGTGGGTACAGAGTGCTTTGGGAGTAGAGAGGAGGTCACGGAATCTAGCCTGGGGGAGGGAGGCAAGAGAGTGAGGTGGGGCTTGTCTGAGACGGCTTGAGGGACAGAGTGCTAAGACAGCCTTAAAGAATGGATTGGCACTAGAAGGTGAAGGAGAGACGGAAGGGCATTCCTGCTGGCCTCTTGAGCAGTTCTTAAACATCCTGCCTAACCAGCAGCATCAGCTCCAAATAGTGCCCTGTCTGACCCACTGCCTTCAAACCTTAGCATTATTTGGCTGTTAAAGAGAAAAATTCATTTCCGTATCTCAGTGATTAATTGATTTTGTGACGTGTAAGTTGTAAGAAAAACAAACAAACAAACAAAAATTGGGGCCTTTTTTTTTTCCCCCTGAAATGAACAGTCCGCCTCTCTCATTTGGCCTGACCTCCATCATTACCTGAGTGGGATTAGCTAAGGAGCTTGCTAGAACCCCAGCAGCACGGGCTGGTGGGAAAGGAGGCCACAAGGAAAATCACCTGCCTATATAGCTGGCACCAGGAGGATTGTAAAAATCAGCGAGAGTTGGGTAGTAAATAGCATTCAAAGTAGTCATCAGCCCTGAAGGTAATAGGGCAATGGCTCATGACATCCAGCTTCATCACTTACTAGCTTTGTGGCCTTCAGCAAATTACTTAACCTCTCAGTGCTTCGGTTTTCTCTGAAACCTACACTAATAATCATACTTCACTATACTGGGGCGGAGGGGAGGGGGCGGGGATGGTGAGGATTAAACGAACCAATTCGTGGAAGCATTTGGAACAGGTTCTTATTGCCGTTAGGGAGCAGAGTCCCAGTTCCCTCGAAAGGGGACCCAGACATATCAAGACCTCTGTAATTAGTGAGGTATTTAGTCCAGATCTCCAGTTCTCCACAAGATACTAGTTTATCATACAAGCCAGTTTATTCATTCATCGTTCATTCAGCACAAATTTATTGGATGTCTCCTATGTGCCAGGCACTTAATTTATAAGCACAGGGTAAAAATTAGAGAATCGGACCATTCAGAGTCCTGATGGTGTAGGCGTAGGCCTGGCACACGCTGCAGGAATGACAAGCACGTCCACGTGCAGTGAGTGAGGGGAAGACAAGCAGGAAATAAGATGAGAGAGGTACCAAGGGGCAGATCTTGAAGGACCTCAAAGACTTTGGCTTTTACTTCGAGGTCAATATAGGGTAAGACTTGAGAGAGACATTCTCACAACTACCACTGACTATTGAGCAAATATGGCAGGCACTGTGCTACATGCTTGACCCGTGTTGTCTGATTTAATCAGATAGAAAAAGCAGATCGGAACAATGATGTAAGGCAAATGACATTGTTCCTAGGGAGGAAACAGACAAGAGGGGTTAGGGAGCTTGCCTGGGGCAGTATTCCAGTCCAGTCTGTGTGACTTCATGATGTTATGCCATATTTAGTGGATATAGACATGTGCTGCCCTCCATTTTGTAAGACTAATTGGAGATTCCACTTGAGGACTGCACAAGCCCACTGCTGGGGTGGAAATCGGTGCCTGTGCTTCCGAAGGCCTCTGGAAATGGGGACGAAAAGTCTGAGTGCACAGCGCTCATCACGCATGCATTTTCCCCTGAGACACTAAGCAGGTGGACACAGTATTGGAGCCCCAGCCTCGTGCTTCCGACATCTTGCTTTTCCAGTGAACACGTTAAATGTGCTTATTCTTCCTCATGTAGAGACCCCAGTGTTGCTGAGTGCTTGTTGAAGGCAGGGTCGAATCAAAGCCCAAAATACCAAAGGCTCAATTTCCTGTTCCTGACCACACTAGACCAGAAAATGAGGCAGCTTTCAGAGCAGCTGTCTCCACCCATGAACCTGCAGTTCAGCTTTGACTCAGAGGAGCCTATGGGAACTGTCAGACTCTCTACTTTGCAAGATGTTGTTCTAAACTGAGTGGACACCCACAAGGTCAGGTTGAGTGTTCAGTACCAAACTGCAGTGCAAAACATTAAGAAGTCTGGGTGCAAAATAAGATAGTTTCGCAGAACCGAGTAAGGGCCTACCTGTTAACCTTTTTAATTCATACTCAACTAATTTAAAATCTGTGGTGACTGATGAAGGAGCTGAACTGTAAGATAAAGGAGAGAGAGTATTACTTTTTTTCAACAAGTATATAAATTAGCCAGCCGCCTGTCACATGCAAAGTACAGTGCTGGTTCCTAAGAAGGCAAAGGTAATTGGTCTCTGTCCACATTAGCTGTTTGGGGGACGGGGGGCAGGTAATTTACAGGTACTCATGGTACACTGTAAATGCTCTGTTAGCCATAAATTCCAATTGCTATACACAAATTCAACTGTACATACTTGGAAAAATGAAAAGGAAAAGGTCACAAGTAAATAGCACAGGTGAGGCACGTCAGCCCCTTCATCTGTGTCTGCTGGAGGAACAGCATCCTTCCCAATGCTGAAAGAAACACTGGCTGTGTTCAGCCTTTCTAAGAGAGCGTCAGGTCAGCTTCGATTTATGCGAGATTTCCATTTTGTGCGTTGATTTTCGGAGTTTATTCTGAAGATAATATGTGGGTTCATTGTCCTTACAGATGTGTAGGCTGGAATCACATCTCATTGTGAATGGACAAATTATTTGACTTCCATTAGTAAATAACAATTAGCCTCCATTTTTAATCTATAAGACAAGACTAATTATATTTATTTCATTGGCATTGGTGTGATGATTAAGTGAAAAATACATATAAAGATTCTGACAAGTTATTAACATAATAAGTGATAATTCCCACCCCATTCCTTAAAAGTGTGAATGTGGACTTTACCTGTGGGAGCCAGTGAAAGCTTCTAGGCATAGGAATGACATGATCGACTTTAGCGTCACTATATTGTATGGGCTTAAGCACAGAGAGACTTGAGCAAGGAAACAAACTACAAAATGATGACTGATCTAGATGAAGACGAGGGCCTCAAAGAAGGTGATGGCAGTGGAGATGGAGAGGTGGAACCCAGGTTTTGGAGTTTTAAGAGTTGAATCGACCGAACTCGAGGACTATTTGAATTAAGAGGGAGTGACAAGATCATCAAAAGTAAAAACTGGCTTTGAGTTTTCCAGCTTAGGATGCTGAAAACATGGAGATCAAATTAACTGGTTTAGAGAATAATCAAAGCTCCTGCAGACCAAAACTACATACCTGGCCCTGAATTTAATATAATAGTCAATTTAGTATTGCCGACAGCTCTGTGGAGTAAGTAATACCTTGGCAGTTTTACAGTTGTAGAAATCTAAACTCGGAGAAGCCCAGTGTTATACAACTAGTCAGTGTCTCCTGAGAATCAATCTGAACATGGATTCGTCTGACACTAAAGTTTCACTTTAACTATAGCAATAAACAAGCCCTCACTCCAGAGACAGGGACAAGGAGTAGGGTTGGGAGGGTGAAGATAAAACCTAGTTCTGGAAATGGGAACCTTAACTTGCTTCTGTAAGGCAGAGCTATCTTGAGGGCAGTTGGAAAATCAGACTTGTAGCTCGAGGGAAAGGTTGGAGGGGGAGATATAAAAATTTGGGCGTTGTTGACATATGTTTGATGTGGGAGAGTGAGTGAGATCACCCAGCAAGGGATGCACAGTTAAAGAGAAACAGACTCTCAGCAAATGAAAGTTAGAAGGGGAATGTTCACCGGGTTGCGGAGTTTAGAAACAGTACCTCCACGCAGTGCATTTTTCTGACCAAAGCATAGCATTTGGCTCTGGTATATAAATTCGCATGGCATTTCTTTTTCATTGGCTAGGTACCAGCCAGATCACTGTATGTCAGTCATTTGTTCCTACCTTCACAGAGCTCACAGACTCCTGGAGAGCCATAAATAAAAAAGCAATTAAACAACAGTAACAAGAAGTCATCAATTATCATGCAGGCTTCAGTGTTATTATCGGGTGTTCTTTTAGGGTCATTGTATAAGATGGGCTTCAAAACCGGATCTGGGAGTCAGTAGTAAGGGAATTAAGATCACAGGTCATAATATGGAATAAGATTATATTTTAAAAACAATGGCTGGGTCGAAAAATAACCATAGATTATATCTTTAAGAAATGCTTAAGAATGATTATGAGAAAAATTGAGATAATATATACTGAAATTAATTTGGCTACAGTTTATGTGGGAAGCGGGATATTTTAAAGCATGTAAGGCAGAAATTAAATACACTAAAGATCACTTCCGTAAGTTCTTAGGGAGGCTGAGGCATGTCTCTAAGTCAGTCCCACACACTTTTTTTCTCTGGTATTGTTACCGTTTTTTTCAGTTGAGCACCAGACGAAGTAGCTGGCTTGCCTTAAGGAGCCATGTTGTACAAAAAAACACTTATCTTTTAATCACAGACTTGCACGTAACACAAGATCTGCACAGTAAGGGAGGAATGCTGGGAGCTAGGACCACTGAGAAACAGCTGTTTCTGGCCTCCCACCCCATTCCCCTGCTGGGACCCCACTGCCCAATGTAAACTCTGTCTCTCTCTGTCTCTGTCCCTATCTCTGTCTCTCTGTCTCTCTCTCTCCTCTCCATGATGAATATACTTGAATATGTGTGTGTATAAAAAGATGCAAAGTCAAATGTGCATATTGAAATTTGAATTCTTTTTCCTGGACTCATAATTGCTCTGAGACCTGCATAAAATGTGACAGTAGCAAATTTCATTTCCATCAGGACAGAAAATTCCTAAGCCTTCATATTATACAGTAAGTAGCCAAGTCTCAAATTATGGCTGTTACCTTGATATCTAGTCTTCATTTCGAGAGCTTATCTAGCTTAATGTTTGAGAACACAGCGCTGGAGCCAGACTGTCCAGGTGTGAATTCCTGTTCCACCAATCACTAACCGTGTGACCTTAGGCAAAATTCTTAACCTCTGTGCTTCAGTTTCTACATCTGTAAAATGGGGATAATGATAATACCTACATCCTTAGGGTTGTGTGAGGAATAAATAAGTTAATACATGTGAAGCACTTAGCAGTGTACCTGGCACATACATAGTAAGCAACCTATAAAGGTTAGGTATTAGTGCTTTTACTGTATGAAACCAGTGGAAGAAACAGCATGTTAAAACGGTAGCCAGGCCAGTGAGGACCGACCTCCCCAGCCCACGGCAAACCAGTCACAGGTCAGCTCTCCTTCCACTTAATGTGGAGGGAAGAGTCCAGCATTTGTCCTCTCTTCATCTCTTCTGACGTTGAGGATCACTGACCTGTGGCAGAACTGAGTGGGTTGTCAACTTCAAGCCCCACGAGATGAGGAACTTTCTCTTCTTTGAAATAGAAACCCCCTTCCTTCCAAACACATGTGCAACGGCTTTGTTTAGAAACCTTCCCAAGCAGTGCAGGAAGATAGCTGAAAGCTCGCTGCATGGCGTGGTGCCTTGTGTACGATCGGGGACATAGGCAGCCCGCCAGCCAGCCGTCATGTTGTCTCCGGTCTGTAATGTGCTGTCAGATCAGAAGAGGATTATGATTCTTTTCTCTCTAGCCAAACTTCTCCATCAGCCCTGTGGCGCTGCCACCTGGAAGACCCTCGTTGGCACATCTCTTGGGCTCCTTTGTCTCCAGCAGCAGCAAGGAGCAAACCCTAGATTTTTAAATAGGTGGCGTGAGCCCCAGCTTAGAGGCAGTTGTTCAGACTCATAGTACGATGCCACTGAACACCTCCCTCGCCAAACACCTTCACCAACCTGCTCCAGATCTCCTGACACTGAGCTTCCAACAGGAAGCTGCAAAGTTGTAAACTTGATATTGTTAGTTGAATAAACTCAACTTCTTGGACCTATTTCTAAAACCCCACACAGTAGAGTTATAAAGGGCCTTTTGACCAGGCGGCAGTTTCATTTGGTCCCTGGAGGGTGTGTCAGATCTTATTTCCTTTTAACTGCTTACAGGTTTAAAAACCATTACTCTGGTCACAGAGGTCAGACACCAGGGTCTGTGAGCTGGATCCAGCCCACGGATGTGTTTGGTTTGGCCCACATAGTTGTGCATACATACATCAGTTAGTTGCAACATAGAAACAGTGCGAGATTTCGCATGACAGTCTGAATTTCTAACTTCTTATTTTAAAATTACTGAGCCTGACAACACTGGGTCTTCCCTCCCTCCCGTGTGAACTCGTCCCCTGCCCGGGGGAGCAGCACCTCGCCAGTCCCTCAGCTTCGTCACAGCCCCCACCCGGCCCGCTGCCTCCGCTCCCGCTCCCTTCCTAGGCCCCAGCAATGCTGGAGCTTACAAGTCTCTTACAGCCTGGTGCCATTTTCTTTACAAACAACCCCAAAGTAAAAGTGAACATTCTTCTCATTACTCTCTAAGACCTATATGACAGGATGCTGAATACTGAGTGTCAGGCCTTTGCTCTCTCATTTAAGATGAAAAATCCCAAGTAAAACATTCATCGTGCCGTTTATTTAAAAATCACACAGTTGAAATTTCTTCTCCTCTGATATTTTCCGAATGAAGAGAACAGTCTTGTGCTTTTGACCTTTTTCATGGTAGCATTTTCTGCTGTTCCGATTGTTACCAGTAATACAGGCTAAACAACAAACCCAAAGATGTGCCCTCGGGCCTCGTCCTTAGTCACCTGCTTCTGGCTGCTGAGAGACTTGAGGTTATAAACTGTATCTGGGGAAGGGAGCATGGAGATCGAGAGGGGAAATAATGTTCCACTTCCGCAGAGGTCAAAACTGAGTCACGGGGCCACATGTACCAAGGTGACGTGTGCAGAAGTGCTTCTGAATTACTTTCATTAGGAGGCCATCTGCTTCTCTCGCTCTCTGCGTCGCGAGAGAAGCTCCGCCAGGGTTCTGCAGGCCCCCCGTTCAGGCAGGCATGCCTCAGCTGCCGACACCTGCCCGGCTCAGCTGCTTCTTCCTTTGTACCATTTCTTTATTCTGTGGATAGAAGGAGAAGTGCATTTCTTGCACCACCTGCCAGCCACCTGGGGGCAATTTGAGGATGATAGCGTGAGGCCAGGCCAGCGGTCCATGAAAGTACAAAGGGTAGTCCTTACTGTGTAGAAGTTTAATCAGTTTACAAAAATTCTTCAACACTTTGGGGACTTTGCATAAAAAAGTCACATGTGAACATTAGTCATTCATTCCGTTGTCATTGTTTCAGTTTACCATAGAGATGTTTTATTAGTTTGTTCAGATTCCCACGACTCCAATTTCACATAAGGTCTCGGACTCCTCAGTCGAAGCGTTTTCAGTAGCTTCGGCAGGTCTGAAATTTCAGAGTATTGAGCAAGGCCTCCATTGAGCTAGAACATGATCTAATGAGATTGGACTGTAAGAACAAGAAGCACCAGTCTGTGGTTACAGGGTTTTTCAGAAGGAAATGTTAAAGCTCTGCTGCAAGAACCTCAGAAAGATAATGAAACACGTTAGGTTGGAAGCCGATTTCTTTTTAATTTCTACTGTGATGCTGCGATAGGCTGAGACACCGATGTGGAATGAGGTGTGATTAAACAGACACCACAGATGGTATGTTTCTGTGGGGAGATTCTAATCGTTCGTGTAATTAGTAGGATGAAACATCAGAAAATGCTGAAAATATTTAGCTAGGACCCCGAAGTGTACTCAGGGAGAGCATCTCCAAAATGCCCAAATCGAGATGATAACATCATCAATTAGTGGAAACTGGAGTCAGATAGAAGTGAGTTCTATTCCCAGCCCTCCAGCTGTGAAATGTGGGGCAACTTATTTAACCTTTTTGCTTCACAGTTTCTTTATCTCTAAAATGAGAACTGGAACATGATAGAATTGTCATGGGGATTGAAAGAGATAAGGTGTGGAGAGAGAATTCTTGGAGCAGTACTTAGCATATGCTGAGTGCCCAAGAAGTGATAGCAGTTGCTCTTAGGTTAGACGCACATTTGTAATCACTTTTTGTTTTGGCTGTTTAAAACGATTTTCAAAATAAAGACCAATATCAAGTTTTTATTTCTAAGTTTTCCGTAATTACGTTTAAATCCCCAGTCACTTGAAACCCCTTTCCTTAGTCATCTATATTCCTACCAGTATCTCATTCATTCTCCAGTCATTTTTTTTTTACTCTCTCAGCCAGTCTAATGAATAATCTAATGAGTAGGTTAGCCAGTCTAGTGAATGAGTGCTTAAGACCCCATCGGAACAGAGGCTTAGGCTGTCTTTGGGGCTGAGTCACGGAGGTCTGTTTCAACCTTCTGGAGCTTTTCTTTTTTGTGTCCTGAAGATTATAAATTTTGCATCATCCCTACTGCTGAATTACAGTGTAGTGATTAACAAGATTTGTTTATGAAATGCCTTGTGTGTTTATAGTCTCTTAAAATAAAGCATTAATAAAGAATGTAGTTGATTGGTGAATGTATGTAGACTGCAAGGGGAGAACTCGGTGCTCATGGTGATCTTGGTTTTAATAGGTTACATAATTACTACAACTGAAACCTAATTGGTTTTCCCAGATTAATCGGGGGTCAGAGTTACATCCTGGTAGTTACTGCCTTCACACTGTCTTCTCTTTGTGGCTTGGGGGAGGATCTTGTTCTGGGGACCATACCGAGCATCTATCTGCCCTTGCCGCCCACCTGCAGAGAACTCTGATCTGTGTGCCCACAGCTAGAGGCAGCAGCAGATCAATCCTGTCCTCCACCAAATAATAGAAATCATGAAGAAAAGCACTCTCCTCAGTTCCAAATAGAATTAGACACTGATTAAGAATTCCCATCAGCTCAGTTCTTTGTTTCTTTTAAACCCCAGAATCTTTGTAGAAATCTCGGTGGGGGGCTGGGGGAGAAATGCTCAAATTGTTTGGTGTTTCATTTTCCCGTAAAATGTCCAGAGAAGGCGGTCTTATTTTCACCTTGGACCCTCAGGAACATGGACAGGAAGAGCAGTTCATTCGCTCTGACATAATGTATGATGTCACCAGGAATTCTTTTTTTTTTTTTTTAATTTTATTGGAGTAACATTGCTTAATACAATTATATAATTTTCAGATGTACATTGTAATTTGACATTTGTATATTCTATCGTGTGTTTACCACCCAAAGTCCATTTTCCTTCAGCCTTTACCCACTTTACCCTCCCAGGAATTCTTGATAAAATTGTCAGCCTGAGTATGCCAGTCAATTAATAAACCATGCTTTATTTGTGGTATGTTATGCAATATGTCAGCATTTCCCCTTTCTTTCCTGTAAATTGTAACTTTTCTGGTGATTAGCATTTAAAATATTTTCCTGATTAAGGAATCGTCAGCTGAAATCATCAAGGATTTCCCCTTAGCTGTTTTGAAAGAAATCTGAAGAATTTAATGTGTTGCTTGGAAATTAAGAAATTTGGAATAATTTTTGTGACTCTAAATGGTGAAATAGAATCAAGGGCTGGCTGTTATGCTTGCATACAAGATAATGATAGATTTAGAGAAGGAATAATAACTTTAGAAAGAATAAAGCCTTTAACACATTTAATAAACTTTAATGTCTCTGTTCTATGCTTTTCAAAAGATGTACTTGTTATAGTTTAGGAGCTAAACCGAAATAGACACATTAAAATAAAATCTCAGATGCTTGGAAAGTGGTTTCTTAATTTAATTTCCTGATTTACTCGGAATTAACCCAACTCTTTTTTGTGTTCAAGCATTGTTAGAAAACCTTCTGGGTGTCACTCCTTCTTGCATCCAGAGTGCCACCAGAACAAGGAGCCAGCCTCGGGTAGGAGCAAGTATGCTGGACAAGGCCACAGGCAAGAGAAGTATTTTAGTTGCAAGGGTTATGTAATAAGCTTTCCGCCTGGAGGCAGGATAGGGTACGGTGAGCAGGAGATTGGGGTGATAAAGAGTGGGGAACCTGTTTGAGAAGAGTGGTCAGAGAAAGCCTCTCAGACGAAGTGATCTTTGAGCTGAACCAGAAGGAACCGGCAGGGATAGAGCACAGGGAAGAGCTTAATAATAAGAGCAAAGGAACAAAGACAGCACGTGCAAAGGCCCTGGGGCTGGAATAAATCGGTTGAAGAACAGTGAGAGGGCAGATGTAGCTGGAGCATAAGGCAGGAGTGGCGGAGTAAGACCTGAAAGGGGGGAAGGGGCAGCTCTGATGTAAGTCCATCACAGGGAGAAAAATAGCAACTCGGTTCCTTTTATGCAAGCTTCTTACTACTGTCATTCAGAATCATCTCAAGTATAAAAATGGCATGTGAAAAACACTTTAAAGGAACAGTCAGGTCCTGTACGCCAAGTCTGAGCCAGCCGCAAGCTCGGAATTTGTATTTGATGGCAGATAGGCTCTTCCCTTAGCAGTAGAAAGCAGGACATCACAACCTGCCAGCTGCGCCTCTCTCGTCGTCAGCTTCCCCATAAACGAAGGAGACTGGAGCGACGCTCAGAGTTAGTTATCATGCGACTGCTCCTCTCCATCCATCCCCAACCCCAGCGCATGTGTTATACCGTGCCCCACAGTTTCCTAATTCCTCATAGTCCTTCATGGACGAAGTGTGACGCTGCTCAGTCTGGTGACAAAAAAAAAAAAAGGAGAAAACCCCACAGTTATACTTTCCTTCTCTGGGCAGGTAAGATAAATTGGTTTTACAGGACTAAGTGAAAAATCTCAGGGAACCAAACGATAGAAGCCAGATTCAGTGGGCCAGTTATGACAACAAGATAGTGACCGAAAGCTACTGATGCTTTCTTACTTTTATTTTCCAACCTCCCAAGACTACCCGGACAGCCCTGTGTGACCAACATCAGGCTATACAGCAATTCCAGAATAGTTATGTACAGTCGTGGAAAGTGGAAAGGTTTGGCATGAAGTATTCAAAGGCCACTAATGAAATAGGGGAGCAAACAGGCAGAGATCTGAGCCGCGTGGATAGGGGAGATGGTTTATTCACAACAACTTAGCACCTAGAAGCAAAGTCTTTACTGCCGAAATGGATATCGAAGCAGCAGGCCAATTTCTCCCTGCCGTTCAAAGCTTATACGGATCCCATTAATCAGTAATGTGCTTTTCTGGATTCTCACTTTCCTTCCAAGGAGCCTTGCGTGTTAAACACTCGACCCCTCCCTGAAAACAGCCAAGCCCAGGTGGCGGTCGCCTGCCAGTTACATCTCTTACAGCTCTGGAAAGGGAGCTGTCGTCCTGGCAGCAGCCTTTTTGCTCAGTAGTAAGCGTTGTGCAGCGAGTCCGATAGGTTCTTAGAATTGCAGCAAAATGACGTTTAAGGAAACCGACTTTACCATGGGCTAATCGATATGAACCAGAGTTAAGTTCCTGTGGCATCTCATCAATGTTCTAACAAAACGATAGTGAACAAAACCATGTTAGTTAAGAGAGGACCACCTACATAGGGCTGTACAAATGTTCATTCAGGCTGTGGAGTTCATTCATCGGGCACCACGCCTGAGCGGTGGGCCAGCTGCGGTGACACCACAAGTAAATGAGGTGCTAAACGGGGAAATGGGCAGAGCGTGAGAGGCACCGTGTTAGCAGAGGTGTGAAGAAAGTGGTGTGCAGGGCAGCGTGTAAGCAACCGATTCACGAGAGGGAGGTGGGCATCAAGGAGGGCCTCGAAAGAGCGAGGGGCTCACACTGACGGGTTTAAAGGTACTTCGGCACAGAGTCCCGTGAGCCAGACACGCAGAATGACCTTGCTTAGCACGTTTCTTCATCATTGACTTCTCTCTGGTGACTAGACCTTTTCTTTTTCCTTTTCGTGTGTGTGTGTTGGTAACAGGTGGAAGGCGAGTTACGAGGATAGAGTTAGGGACAGTGCAGTGGAGGAGTGGGGACTGTGAGGCTTCACGTAGCAAAACAGTGTCCTATGAGCTTTAGCGTCAGAAAGACCTGGATGGGCCTTAGGCAGTTGCCTTACCTCAGACTTCCAGTTTCCACATCAGCAAGGTGGGAAAGCTTCTATCTGACCGCTCTGAGGATGAGATGAGGTGCGCTGTAGCATAGTCAAGGGATGGCTGGGCATCAGAGAGACCTGTGTTCAAACCACACTGCCTCATTGTGTTACCAAAGTAATTTTGTGTGTCTCTGAGTGTCAGTTTTCTCACCTATAAAATGGGAATCGTAGTTTCTCCCTCACACGCTTGTGAAGATTCGGTTAGTCAGTCATGAAAAGTGCTCACTAAGACAGCGCTGGCACATGATATGTAATGAATATGAGCTCACCTCCTCTTCACGATCACATATCATGCACCCTTTGTGAAGGTTAGTTCCTCTCCCCTAAGGAAATATGGTTGTTTGTGATTGTAAGCCCCTTGGCAGTTTGTTCACTATACCCGTGCTAGGAGAAAGCCTGACCTTTTTAGCAGTTATATGTTCCATTGAGGCGTCTTCCATTCAGGCCTCACCGCATTCATTTTCTTTTGTTGGGCAGTAGCCTTATTCTTGGCAAATGCCTGATGATGACAAGCAAGTGAGTAGCATACCCTCCTCTTGAATTCGATTCACCTAATTTTTCCTACCTTCAACAGCACATGCTTAAGCTCAGTACAACTCAGTTTCACTCTATATGTCTAAGCTCAATATTGTGGGAAGCACATGGCCCAAGGCTCTCATCTCAAATGACTAACTGCCTTATTGGGAAAAAAGAACTTACGGAAAACAATCAGGCAACAATATGAAGAAAGTATCTGACAAGGTACAAAGTCTATTCTAAATATGTTTATGACACTGGCAGTAAATACTTGGTCATACAGGGGAAGAAGTTGCTGGCGTTGTCAGGGGAGGGTCTAGGCTTTTGAAGCTGTCTTATGACCAACCAACATGTCTTGGAATAATCATCACTTTGGGTTCCATAGCATCTTTGCACCTTCCCAGCAAACCCTAAGATGCGTCCATCCTGGGGAAAATAAGACATTGGTTTAAAGCCAGTGGTTCCAGTTTTATAGCTCTGCTTTCCTCCATGCTTTGAAATTCTTTCTTACCAAACTGCATTTACAAATAATCTATATCTTCCATTTTTTATTAATCAGAGATAGTTGCCTGTCAGAGATCTTGATCAGCATAAGTTACATGAACTCAGTGTTGCAACACTGTTATCTAAGTTCAGTTTATAGGGAAAAAAAGAAACTAAAGTATCTCACTCATTAATTATGAATTTAGGATATAAACTCTTGTTACTGTCATGTACATATGCGCATCCAGAAAAATATGAAAAATCCAGAAGCCAACAGGAAAAGATTGGCCACTTGGACTACAAATAAAATTTTTTAGATTATTCATGGCACAAAAACACCCTGAAGAAAGTCAAGACAAACCATTAGCTGAGGGAGGAATTGTAATTCATATGATAGAGGGTTAATTTCTTGCACAAATTCTTCTAAATCAATAGGAAAATGACAAAACAATTTTCTAAAAATTCAAAGGATATAAATAAGTCGTTCCAGAAAAAGAAATACTGATCACCAGTAAAAATATATAAGACGTTTAACCTTACAAAAGAAAATAAAATAATGTTTTTATCTATCAAAGTGGAAAAGATGTACACATTTGATAATACTCAGTGTCGTAGAGTATGTATATGGGGAAATAATCTCAAAAATGTTAGTAGGAGTGTTGATTGGTAAAGCCTATTTAGAGGGCAATTTGGCAAAATCATTTGTGTTTGAAATGCACCTACCCTTTAACAATGATGTCTTAAGTAATTTATTCAACAGATCCACATGTTTAATCAAAGGTATGTAGTCAAGGATATTTATTGCAGCATCCATTATATCAGCC
Source organism: Pteropus medius (assembly GCF_902729225.1). Lineage (NCBI taxonomy): Eukaryota > Metazoa > Chordata > Mammalia > Chiroptera > Pteropodidae > Pteropus > Pteropus medius. The sequence continues at coordinate 2,867,758 of NW_024354502.1, read as the reverse complement.
AGAAACTAGAAGCAAGACTTCAACTTTCAATCAAGATGAAGTAACAGGGACCACATTTAACCCTCACCTGAAACTTTTTTAAAAATGGAAAAAAAAAATGGTACAAGATATATGAAACAGTAGCTAGCACTCAAGACCTTGGACACCACGTGTTGGAAGGCAATGGTCTTTGAGGACACAAAATGAGCCCCAGGATTGCTTCAGCTCTCCAGGCCACAGGACAGGGAGGCAGCATGTAGGCAGATTCCATGTGGTCTCCCTGAGTGGAGGAGATGTAGTTAGGAGCCCAAGGAAGCCAAAACAGCTAGACTAGAATGGAGAGCTGCACCAAGACAAATCTGGAGAGCCAAGGAGGTCTCCCTTGAGTATTGAGTTAGGATGAGCACATGCATGTGAGGAAATGACTGAAGAAAGAACAAGCTAAAGGATTAGAGAGAACAGTGCCTGGAGCTCACAGAGGAATGGGAACAGTGTCTATTCTCAACAGCCAGAAAGGAAACAATTTCATAGTGTAGGGGCATTAAAGTCTTGCCTCAATCGTGGAGAAAAGTTAACCATAGATTAAACATAGCTTCGATCACCCTGAACAGATCTTAAAAGCAAGACCCAAAAGGATTAAACTGTCTCCAGTTAATTTTAACTGCATCCCAGGACAAAACTCAGGAATGTTTATAAGAAGATAAAAATAAACATCACCTCACAATGCCTGATATCCAATAAAAAATTACCAGGCAGGCGTAGTAGCAGGAAAATACAACCAGTAATGGGGATGGGAAGAGTCAATTCATTGAAACTGACCCTCAAATGATATAGATATGAAAACAAATAAGCAAGCATATTAAAACCGTTGTTATGACCGCAGTCCATAGTTTTAGAGGTTAGATTCCTATGTTAAGTAGAGACATGGAAGATGTATATAATATAAACCTGAATCAAACCTTTAGAGATGAAATCTACAATGGATGAGATTTTTTTTTTAAACTGGATGGGATTAACAAAAGCCTAGACAGTGCATAAAAACAGATTCATGAACTGGATGAAAACTATCCAAAATGAAACACAAAGGGAAAAAAGCCTTTAAAAAATGAATAGGGCATCATCAACTGATGGGATAATTTCAAGGGGTTAAATATAAATGTTATAGAACTTCCCAAGGAGGAGAGAGAAAGGGAAAGACTGAAAAATATTGAAAAATAATGCCTGAGAATTTTCCAAATTTGAGGAAACCTGTGAACCCACAGATCCAAATTCAACAAACCTCAAGCATAAGAAATACAAAGAAAACTCGCCAAGGCATATTGTGACAGATTGCTTAAACCAAGTGATAAAGAGAAGAAATTTTAAAGCGATGAGGGGAGACACATGACATACAAAATAACAAGTCTAAAGATGACAGAACATTTCCTATAAATAATAATGCAAACAAGAAAACTGAAGCAAAATCCTTAAAGTACTGCAAGGAAAAAAATGATCAGTCTAGAAGTCTATACCCAAAAGGAATGTCTTTTTTTAAAAAAATGAAATAAAAACTTTTTCAGACATATAAAATGTGAAAGAATTCATCACCAGAAACCTGCATTACAAGAAATGTTAAAAGAAATTCTTCAAGGAGAAAGAAAATGATATCAGTGTAAAGCTGTATCTACACAAAGAAATGAAGACCACTGTAAGTGAAGATTTTTTTTCTTTATTATTTTAACCTCTTTAGATGATCATTCACTTTAACAGCAGAATTGATAACAATGTTTATGGCGTATGTAGAAGTAAAATATATGACAATAGCACATAGGCCAAGAGAGGAGAAATGGAAGTATATGGTTTTAAGTCTCTTATAATATACATGAAGTAGTATAATATCACTTGAAGGTAAACTATGATAAGTTAAAGATATGTACTATAAAGAAACCACTAGAATACCACAAGCCTACAGAGAAAATAAAATGGAATCATAAGAAACACTCAATCTAAAAGTTACCAGTCCAAAAAAAAAAAAAAGAAGAAGAAGAAAAGGAATACAGATGGAACAAAGAGAAAACAAATAGTGGAAGATTTGAACCCAACCATATTAATACTCTTTAAATGTAAATGGTGTAAGTACAGCAGTTAAAGGACAGAGATTTTCAGACTGGATATAGAAGCAAGATCCAGCTATATGCTACATATAAGAAATCCACTTTCAATACAGACTCGAATAGACTGAAAGTAAAGAATGAAAGCTCATGCTGACACTAATCAAAGATGAAGTGACTATTAATCAGACAAAGTAGACTTCAAAGCACAGAATATTACTAGGGATAAAGAGGGTCATTTCATAATGATAAAGGGGTCAATTCATGAAGAGCACATACTTTCATACACCTAATAACAAACCTTTAAAATTTATGAAACAAAAACTGATAGAACTGCAAGAAGTAGACAGATCTACAGTTATAGTCAGAGATTTTAACAACTGATAGACAAGCACCTAGAAAATCAGTGAGGCTACAGAACACCTGAACAGCACTGTCACCCAGCTTCACCTAATTGATTTTTATAGAACTTTCCACCTAACAAAGAAGAGTATGTTTTTTTTTTTTTTCCCTTCTCAAGTACATATGCAGCATTTAATAAAAGAGACCATATTCTGGGCAATAAAATATGTCTCAATAAATTTAAAAGGATTTAAGTCATATCAAGTATGTTCTCTGCCACAGTGGAATTCAATTAGAAATCAATAACAGAAAGACATCTGGAAATTTTCCAAATAAACATTTGGAAACTAAATACACACTTCTAAATAACCTGTGGTCAGAGAGAAATCAAAATACAAACTAAAAAATATTTTAAACTAAGTGAAAATGAAAACACAACATATCAAAATGTATGGGGAGCAAAAAAAGCAATAGACAATATAATGTAAATGTATAGCATTGAACATCTGCTCATATCAAAAGAAGGGAGGTCTCAAATCAACCATCTCAGCTTCCAGTGGAAAAAGAAGAGCAAATGAAATCCAAAGAAAACTGATGAAAGTGAAAATAAAGACCAGACTTAGAAATTAGTCAAATAGAAATTAGAAAACCAGTAGAAAAAATCAGCGAAACTAAAAGCAGGTTGTTTGAGAAAATCAGAACAATTTTGATAAACCTTTGGCCAGGCCAAGGAGGGAAAAAAAAAAAACAGCGATCTGCGAGCATCTGGTATGAGAGAAGTTGCATCAGCTCAGGTACTACACATATTAAAAGGATAAGGTAACATTATAAACAACTTTATGCCAGTTAATCCAACATAGATGAAATGGACTAATTCTTTTAAAGCCTTAAATTGTCAAAGCTCACTTAAGAAGTAGATAACTTAAATGATGCTATATCTATTAAAGAAATTAAATTGTAGTTTTAAAACATTTCTACAAGGAAACCTCCAGGCCCAGATGGCTTCATGGTGAATTCTACCAAATACGTAAGAAAGAAATAATATCAATTCTACACTGTTACATAAAACTGAAGAGAAGAAAATACTACTAAACATTCTATGAGGCCAGTATTACCTTGACAGCAAAACCAGAAAAATTATAACAAGAAAGCTACAGGCTAGTATTCCTCATACATATAGATGCAAAAATTTTTTTTAAAAATTTTTAGCAAATGGAATCCAAATATATATAAAAAAGATAATACATCATGACCAAGTGCAGTTTATTTCAGAAATGCAAGGTTGGTTTAACATTTAAAAATTGGTCAGTGTAATTCACCAGATTAGCAGCTAAAAATAGAGACCATGTGATCATTTCAATAGATAAAGAAAAAGCATTCGACAAAATCTAATGTTGATTCTTGATGAGAACTTTCAGCGAACTAATAGAAGGGATCTTCTTAAACCTAATAATGAGTGTCTATGAAAAACCTAGAGCTAATATCATACTTCGTAATGAAAAACTGAAAGCTTGTCCTCTAAGGAAAGAAACAAGAATGTCTACTGTCACCACTTCTATTCAGCATTGAACTGGGGATTCTAACAAGTGTAGTAAGGCAAGAAAAAGTGTTAAAAGCATCCAGATTGGAGGGAAAGTGGTGAAACTATCTTTATTTGAAGATAATATGATCATCTGTGCAGAAGATTCAATGGAATCTCCAAAAAAAAGTATTATAATAAATGAGTTTAGCAAATTTGCAGGATACAAGATCAATGAACAAAAAAGCAGTTATAGTTCTATGCACTAGCAGCAAACCATCATAAATTAAAAATTATTAAATGCCATTTATAATATCAAAAATTATTAACTACCTATGGTTCTATCTGACAAGAGATGTACAAGAACTGTGCACCGAACACTACAAAATATTGCCGCGGGAAGTCAAAAGAGAGCTGAATAAAAGGAGAGACAAACCATGAGTTGGAAGACTGAATGTACTTAAGACATCGTTTCTTACCAAATCGATCTTTTGATTCAGGCAACCTCGACACCCCAGCAGGTTGTGTTGTGTCATTTGTTTGTTTGTGGATAGTGACAAGCTTATTCTGAAATTTATGTGGCAATGCAGAGGACCTAGAGCAACCAAAATACCTTTGAAACAGAAAAAGTTAGAGAACTTACTCCACCTTGACTGCAAGATTTATAAAGTTATAATAATCAAGATAGTGTAGTAAGATAGACACAGTTAAACAGATTAAAGAAACAGGATAGGGTCCCAAAATAGACCCATACACCAGCAGCCAATTAATTTTCCACAAATGTGCAAAGACAGTTCTTTGGTTTTCCACAAACATGCAAAAGCAATTCAGTGGAGAAGGGGTAGCCTTTTTCAACAAATGGTCCTGTAACAATTGGTTATTTATTTTAAAAGTAAACCTCAATCCGTATCTCACACCATATATAAAAATTAACTCAAAATGGTCATAGATCTAAATGTAAGACTTAAAACCATAGACATCTTAGAAGAAAACATAAGAGAAATTGTGACCTTGATTTGGGCAAAGATTTCTCAGATATAATACAAAGAAACAATCCATTTTTCAAAATTATGTTAGACTTCATCAAAATTAAAAATTTCTTCTCTTCAAAAGAGAATGAGCAGATGAAATAAAAAGCAAGATGCAAAACAATACATTTTAACATATGATCCCTTTTTGAGTGAAAATAGGCATATGTGTATGTATATGTATGTGTCTCTTTGTGCAGATAGTATGTATATGCAAATACATTCTGTATGTGTAAGAGATTTCTTGAAGCAGACACTGAAACCTAACAATAGCTATTTCTGAGGATTAGGATTGTGGCTCTGTGGACCAAGAAGGCAGGCTCGTGCTTCTCATTTTATTCACTTGGGTTGAAATTTTTTAAACATATGTGCATGTTTCTCTTATAAGTGTAAAAAGAAAACTGGTTTAAAAAGATGGAAAGAAAGAGAAGGAAAGACAAAAATGGGGAATCGTCAGTTGAAATATAATTGCTGATTGAATATAATTACCAGTTGAAAGATATAATGTAAAATAACTGAAATATAATTCAGTTTGTTTTTATTTTTTTGAATCATTATAGAATGTCACCTACATAGGAGATTTAAAGATTATTCTGGGTTAAGGAATTGATTTTATAGGTTTGTCCCAAATAACTATTTTGTGCCTCGTTTCTTTGGTCAGATTGATGTAAGAGAGTGTTATTTTTCTAAAGTTCTTTTACATTGAGCTGAAAGAAACTAAACTTTTTACTATTATGTGAGAGGCGCAGCCTTATTACAAAAGAACAAGTACAGAACTAAGGAGGTTAGACGTATTTCCCATACAAGTATTGGGCACAGAATGTAAGGAAGTGAAAGTTGTCGAAAGTAAGATTTCTTCAGGAATATTCTAGACTTGATTGTTTGACCTGAAGGACCCTATTTCTCCAATATGTTAAAATAACTACAAAATATATGTATATAACTCCTGAAGGATTTAAAGGCAAAACTATATTAAGTAATCAATTGTTAAAGGGATTACAAAGATTCTCGATATCTCTAAATGGGTCTGAGGAACTAGTGAATAGGTAATCTGGGAACTCCCTTTGAATCTTTTGAGATTAGTGTGGATTAAAGAGCTCCTCCTCAATAAAAGTTTGCCAGATTCCAGAACTGTCATAATTATGGGTGAGGTCCAGAACGAGGAAGTACATGTTTAAAAAACTGCTTTAGAGAGGAAATACCACTAGCCAGTTTTCCAAATTAGATGTCACTTCTAAGAGGCAGACATCACCCAAAGATGCCTCACTGGCCCTTTTAGATGAATTCTTTTGATCTTTTTTGTTTTTGTTTTTTTAACTATCACATTGAAATTGACTGTCAGAATCATGTCTACAAATAGCATATTCTAAACCCAATTGTAGGAACCTTTATGATGCATGTGTCTTTAGAAGAGATTCCCAAATTATTTACAAAATCACGCATTAGTGCAAGGAGAGGTAAAGGTAAGTATAAGAACTATATTCCCCTACTGAAAGATCAGTTTCCATGCCTGTCGCATCAGTTTCTGGTGAGAATAAAATAAATAAATGTGTGTAAAAGTATGTGGAGAGCTGTGAACATGTAAGTGACTGAGCGTGTTGAGGGACTGGGTTTTGTGACAGGCACAAGGAGTGTTTCAAATACACATTTTCATGGTAGAGAAAGTGGACCATGAGCCCTGCTGGTTTGGGAACTTGGTTAGCTGCCAAGCCAGAGGTGGGTGATGAGTAGTTCTCTCATGAGAGCCCAACTCAGGGATTTTCAAAATGTGGTCTTGAGGATCCTCTGTATGATTCAGAGGCTGGTGCATAAAGTCTCAACCTTACTGTTTGGTTTCTAGCATGATTCAGTGATACAATAGCCATCATCAGTGTTTCATCAGAAACAGTGTCAGCCTTTCCATTAATTCTGCTGGGCTGGGTTTCCATTTTCTGGTGTTTTTCTTTTCAGTGGCAAGGGAGTTATAATCTTAAATTGTTAGAGTTAAAAATAATATCCCAGCCCTGTCATAGATGAGGAAATGTCTGGCTACTCCTTCGGTGGGACCTAAAGTCAGATCTCCTGACCCCAGCCCAATGCCTTTTCTGTTATCTATGTCACATCTGTCCCCTCAGTCTGCAACCAAAGAAACGTGAGGGGCGTGGTCCAGACTCACCCAAGATGGAGCCGTGAGTTTAGATGCAAGGAAACCACTCCTGGACCGTGTGGCACTGTCACCAGGTAGCACTTGTACAGCCCTGCCTGCGAGACCGAGGCGGAAGCCCAGCCAGCTCAGCCTGGCCTCGGTCCACACCGGGCCACCCTTCCCTAATAGTTACCTTGGAGAGACAGTGATTCCGGTGTTCTTTAGAAGTGTGTGAAAATTCGATACAGCCTGGCCATTGCACCCCAGCTTCATTCAGTCTGGGGACCAGCAGCCGCTCACCACCGTGGGAGCCCTCAACCGTGAGCAGGGCTGGCTGTGTCAGCCTGGCTCTTCCTTCAGAACTGCCACAAAACCTTTGAACCGCCATTGTGTTCTGAGACCCTGTTTCCTTTCTCGAAGAGAGCATTTCCTTTTGAACAAATACCGTGCTTTGTTTACGTGCAGAGTTTCCTGTTTATGTTGATTTACTCTTGGGATCCACATCCGCCTTTGCTAATAGACACCTTCGTTGCCAGGTGATCATCTTCACCCGCCTACCTGTTCCAGTGCCCTGGGCAGACTTTGAGCTTCTGAGGGCCCTCTTTATCTTGTGGTCCCATCACAGAGAGTGCTAAGGAGTGTGGCCTCTGTGACCAGACTTATGAGCGATGGGACCTTGGGCAATTTTATCTCTTTGTACCTCGGTGAGTGGGTATGATATTTGTAACCACAGCGTTGCAGTGAGACACAATGTGAACTGAGTTATTCCCACAGAGTACTCACTCAGCACAGGGCCTGGAACCCAGTGAGCGCTCACTAAAATGAGGGGCGGTGGTGACAGTGACTGGCGATGTCGAGAGTGAGAGCGGTTGTTATTCCCACTTCTCTCCAGGCCCCTCAAGAAGAACCACCAGTCCTGAGAACTGTTGACCTTCGTTTGGGGCCAGAGAGGTTGGGGGTTAGAGCGCAGAGGATGGATAATGACATAGGAGGTGGGGGATGGGTAGCTTTGAATGTTCGGAGCATGTGGCTTTCTGGGGGGGTGGAAATACAGCTGCTCTCTCGCTAGGGCAAAACAGAACTAGCTTTTTGACCCACTATCCTTTTTTAAATCCCAAGCCTCAGGGAGGAAGACTAGTGTCAGAGCAACACAGATCTATTCTAAAGATCTAAAGAACCCGTGGACCACCAGGAGGACTCAAGATTTAATTCTGCATCTAACAACATTCATTCCTTAAGCCTTGAATGTATAGTTGGTGCTAAAGAAAACAGAATTTAGATCTAGCCCTTAGGGTTTCACATCCCAATGAGAAGGGACAGATGACAGGGTCTCGGAGTTAGACGAGCAGTAGCCATCCTGACCTTGGCTGTACTGAGCGCGAGGCCCTCAGTGCTCTCCTCGCTCTAGTCCCATCTGTAAGGTGCAGAGTTTGGACTAGACAATCAAGGCCTCTTCCAGTTTTAATATGGTACTGAGTCCAACGAACGAGAGACCCAAACATCGTTCCCTGTACACAGGTTTTCCTGTTCATGCACACACTCTGAAAGAGCTGGTAGAATGTCACACATTAAAGAAAGGTTCTCATAATTTCGAACCAGTCATTAGACTTCTATGACTGTTTCCTCACCTTTAAAATGTTTATCAGGACCAAGGGCCCTCCCTCATAAGGCACCTGTGAACATTAGATAATAAAAAGATTGTAAAACACTGTGTAAATGTCAAGTGCTGTGTAATGGGAAAGAATAACCTCCAGTAGGTTAGGAAAACAGCCTGCGAAAGATGAAAACCATAAATGCCCTTCTTTCTGAAGTTTAAAAAGTATGTATTTTCTTCTTCCGTTTATAACAGAAAACACCTGAGTTCTTTCTATACACTTTTCTATTAATCCTTTGTAATAGCACGGTTTGGGGGATTCCCTACAAAATCAGACCATGTTGTAAGAAGGTACTTCACTGTTTCAGGACCCAAATCCCCTTGCAAGGAATTTAGGACAAGCTTACTGTATTTCAAATTCTAATCCACAGTAAATAAAGTTGCAGCGTAAAGCGTGGTCCACTTCTTGCAACCACAAATTTATTGGCAGAGGTAAAATTGAAAAAGTTCAGAGAACAATGGAGGAAGTCTGCTTTGTAGGGCGTTCCTTATAAGCTTCAGTCAGCTACAGCCTTTGCAAGGACAAATCATAGTTCCACATTTCGTTTATTTGGCACCTTTTCCTAAGGAGATCAAAGCTGCTTTGTGGACTTAATCTATTTAATTCTCACAGCATCCTTGCCATGTCGATAGCTCTGTCATCCTCAGTCTGCTGATATGGAACCCACCGCCAGATAATGAAAACTGGCTTTTCAAGGACACAGACACAAGCAAGCCGACATGAGGAAAGCTGGGCTCCAGTTTTCTAAACTGTATTTAGTATCCTCTTCCCATTTGTCCAAATTCCCCTAAGTAAAGCACATTTGAGAATTCTGTAAAGGGCACACTTTCATCTCCAATTCACAGAATCTTAGAAAATTGGCAGGTTTTCTTTTCCTTCCTATTCAGTGTCAGATAGTCTAGAAATTTTTACTTTAAGTGCATTATTAGATTTTAGGGTCATGTTTGAAGTACTGCATAATTTATGGAGTAAAATATATCTGGGTTTGGCTATCTCTGTGAACTTCAGTTTTCAATAAAATATGATAATACTTGCATTAGAGTCGTGTCAAGGAAATGGACAATGTGTGTAAAATTCTTAGCACAGGGCCTGGCACACGCAGTAGGCCTTCAATAGATAAGAGCATTCATGTTACAAGGCAAACAGGTTCTTAGGTTAGTTATTTTCTTGTCAATAAGACTTTTGACTAAATCTTTAAGTGTTAGTCAAGCAAATCCAGAAATATTACAGGTTCTCTTTTGAAAAGAAGCTTCCTGTATTGCTGTACCAAGCCTGCTGCCTTTTGCCTTTCCCTCAGCATTCCATGTCGGTTATAAGAAGCTTGCATGAGGAGGAGTTCCTGCACTTTAGCTTGATTTCTGTCAAAACAAGATTACCTTTTTACTTGCCCTGTGAGTCTTATGAACCAACTTTTGATTTCAACATTTTTTGGGTTCTCATGAATGTGGTAAGCTGCCATGCAATACGCTTGGAGATAGTCCAGTTTGGGTTCTAAAGAGAGTGAGAGAGAGGATAAGATGATCTAATGGGTTTTGGAACTTGGAAGAGACAGTTGTTTGAATGGAACACTAAACTGTGACTGCAATGTCGTAGGCTTTCATTGCTGCTGGTGACCTTTGTTCGCATTTGGGGGACACATACAGAAATAGAGTGTCCAGGCCTCACTCCAGACCTACAAAATGAACATCTCCAAGAGTGGACCTGGGAATCTAGATCTAGAAATCTAGATTTATTTCTAATATTGTTTTCCTTGTGGTTCTGCAACCAGGCCAGGCTTGGGAACCAGTGCCCCAGGCCGTTTTCCAGATGAGGAAAATGAGGCCTGAGAAGCGCCTCCTCCGGTTAATGGCAGAATCCTGCCTGGATCTCACATCGGCCTCCCCGTCAGCCCAGGGTCCTTCCGACTCCTCCCCCAGGCCTCTGGGTCCACTGTTGACTCAGGAGAAGCTGACGGAGGAAGCTGTCTGTGTCTGTCCTTTCTCATCTGTGTTAAAGAGATAAAAACTCCTGACCCTAAAGAACCATTGTGAGGTTAAATTAGTTAAAGTGTGTGCAGTTCACTTCGTTCTGTTCTTTAGACAACTGAAAGGGTGCTAAATTAAGCCATTTTGCAGAGAGGTCTGAGTCATCTAGTGGCAGCTGTCTGTGCCACCCTGGAGGTGCTTTGATCATTGTCATCCAAACGCATGCGTTAAGTCCCATCTGCAGCACAGCACTGTAGGCTATGCTAAACGAGTTACCGAGATAATGGTCTCTGCCCTTGAGAACAGCCACTGAAGGTAAGGGACCCGAAGGTTATTTACACAGCGGCAGAACAACAGTGGTAGGCAGAGAAGACGGGGGAAGGAGGCTATTGAAGTCAAAGAATCTAATCTTCCAGCCTCGAAGGAGTTTGGAGACATCCAGTCTGCCCTACTGGCCTACGGAAGTGAAGTGCTTCAGCCCAGGCACACGGCAGATTAGACCAGAGTTCCCCACCTCCCCGTGCAGATTAGACCAGAGTTCCCCACCTCCCTGTGCTCGAGCGGACTTGTTTTTCTCAAGGGTTGGAATTTAGCAGTGTCCATCATATTTAATCAGGAAAGACTTTAGCTGGGAGTTGGCATTTCAAGGACATCTTAAGATGAGGCCTTTAGAGCTCAGGATGTGGCATAGGGATGGTGGCAGAGTGTGTTTGGAAGGATTTTTTTTTTTTTCCAAAAGGGTTATGGAAAATCTTGAAGCGACCTAACCTAGAAAGAAGTCTTAAAGCAGTAGATGAGGTTTTTAGGGATGTTTTGTCCTGCACAGAGAAGTCATGGTAGGACCCTGAATTTTGAGCCAAACCCTCAAAATTACTGCCAGTAAAAGGACTTGGATTGGCATGATGCAATGGTCGGGTGGTGGGAAGCAGCTCTGGAGATTAAAGAAGAACCTTTGCCCCCATTGCTTGACAGTTGTATGCCAAGCCCTGTGTTTAGCATTTTACCTAAAATATCTTTATCCTCAGAGCAGCCAGACCAAGCAGGTGTTGTTTATCCATTTGCAGATGAGAAAAGACACTCGGGGAGATGGGGTAGCTTGCTCAGAGCCCCTGAGGGCGGCAGTAGTTAAGCCTATGTTGTCTTATTTCATGAGGCCTCTCTGAGAATATTGGCAGGTCACTTCTAGATAGCCAGCCAGAGGGTAACTAAAGAAAGGAGCAAAATGGGAGATATTTCACAGTATGGGGAGAAAAACACACGAGCTCTTGTGGTATTCTGAATTAAGCTCAAGAAAGGTCAAGTGGAAAGTGACTACAAGTTACTTATTTGGCAGATCGTCGACATGGTAATGGAAGAGGAAGGATCGCTTAAGAAAGATAAGCTTATGTCAAATGAAATAAAGTTACTGATTACTTAGCTGTTTAAGATTGGGAACGAGGCATTGCTCAACCAAAGGGGAAAGTTCGAAGCGGATAGGGTAGTTTGTTGTGTCATCTAAACAGATAATATAGTGCCACAGGATGAGATAGATCGACAGAAAACATCATTTATGGCCCCGTATGCATATGGCATTATACTAAGGCACTATAGCAAGGAAGTGAATAGACAGGACTGGGAAAATAAACAGGGAGAGGCCATATGTTACCACACAGCACGTCGTTACATAGGGGAAAGAACAGGGAAAGACGAGCCTGAGGGGACCCCACTGCCAGTAGGAATGGATCACTGAAATGGTTTTGAGGAAGATATGAAAGAGAGTTGAAGCAGAAAGCAAAAGCAAACGCATACAGTATCCTGGAGTCCAAGGGAAAGGGAGAGGAAAGGAAGGAAGACCTATCGAGAGCTTTATTATGTGCTGAGTACATTAAATAATTAAATTAAGTATTCGGTTAAGTGCTCGGTCCTCACCACAGTCCTGCCAGTTAGGTGTTACCCCGTTTTGCAGCTGAGGAAACTGAGGCTCTGAGAGGTGATGACTTGCCTGAGATCGGGCAGCCAGGGGAGGCAGGGTTCACCTAGATCTGACTCTGAACCCCTTGCTCCTTCCACTCTGCCACACTGCCTCCATCAGAACTTAGGGGACAGCGGGGTGGGGTTGCTGGTTCTGTGCAGAGTCAGAAGCTATAAAAGGATAATGAGGATCAGAACGGATTCGGAGAAGTGACGAGGATGCTGGGAGTCTTGTTGAGTGAAACTGATGGAGAGTAGAAATGGGAGAAGCTGACCACAGGGAAATTCACGAGGTTGGGTTCAGTTTTATTCACCACGTGTGAGGATGTACTGTCTGGAACATGGATGACTAAATATTAGCTTCATCCAACTCTATTTTGGGGAATGCGAGTTCCTTGTTTGAAAATTCTTTGCAAGCCACGTTGGGGATAGGTTGGGCTTCCAGGTTGGTGCATCTTTAAATAATAGTTCCAAGAAATATACTGGCTCCATGTTTTTAAACTGATGGTGCAATCGGCAACACAGACAATCAGCAAGACCTAGAAGCCGTGGGAATCCTTTCCCCAACTGATACTGTGATTTGGCCGTCTGTGATCTATAATGTCCCCGGCCCGATCTACTTGCCCTTTTCAACAACTCGTGGGCTGCCTAGTGTTTATGAAATTATGAGCACGTATGAATTGGAACTAATTAGTAAGTCTTTGAAAAAACATCATTACAGTTTAGAAAAATGGGGTTAGTCCACATGAGGTTTTTGTAATCTCGAAGTATAAAAAGGAGAATGGGCAGGTGTTTTGCTTTACAAGTAGGTAAGTGTCCCTGGCACAGTAAGAAGTCTGTTTCTTCCGGGAAAACGCATTCCAGCCACTGATTTAATTTCTGTTAGTGTTGCTGACTTTCAACCTGACAGCCCCTCTAAGTATATGACAGGTCTGAACATAATGCTTCTTTGTAGTCCGTTGACTCTTGTAAAATAATGCTGTGATTATAAGGTTTCCTGAATACAATTTTCAAAATGTTAGTAATAACCACATTGCACCTACCTGCTCCACTTGGGTAACTATCTCTATTGCTCAATTTCTACTTAATATTGGTCATAGTTTTCATCACTTGAAATTCGAATTTTATTTGCGAAATTACTAATGCCCATTTATGTCTGTAACATAAACTAGGATGTTGTGCAAGTTTGGCTTACAAATAGGTTGACTCTCGAAGTCAACAGGTTTGCCTTGTATGAAGAGTCTGAACTCTTCAATATGGAGAGTTGTTTGAGTTGACTACCTAAATATCCCCCAAAAAAACACCATTGTTTATTCTTAAGATAATCTGGTTCCTGTCAGGGTAAAATTTTGATAATAATTGGAAGGATAGAGCATTTAAAACTGGAATGAGTTTTTAAGACTGTGGAATCTTCCTTCCTTTCTATTCTCATTCCCGTGTTTTTCAGATTAAAGGAAGAACAAGGTCAAGAACAATAGCAGCTGTGTGACTTTCCAGGTCATATTGCTGATTGGTGGCAGAGCCCGGAACTTTCGGTCATTCCGGGGCACTTTCCACCAAAGTGCTATTTTCTTACAATTGGCAAACAGTTGACTTAAAGGCACTGTGTGTTCGTACCCTACATGTTGGTTTTTTAAAAATTTGCCTTTTATATAAAAGCTCTTGATAATATTTCTCAGACAGCCAGATCAACAGAACGCAAAAGTGTCTCTGGCTAGATTTCCCAAAGTCCTCTTTGCTTGAATTTTCTTCTCACTCTTCTTTGGAAAAGCCATGTTTCTACTGAACTCAAGAATAACAAATCTTATTTGCTCTGACGATAGCGTGCAAACATCTATTGCATCAAAGTTCCCAAGCGAAGTTAAAAACCAATGGTCCCTTTCTGATTTTCATTAGCCAGTGGCAGCAAACATTTCATCAGAACCTCAGAAGCAATACAGAGAAGAAAGGAAAAACCCAGTTAGCAATTATATAGTTAATAGTGTACAAAATGAAAGCCTGCATTATAAAATTCTAAAGTGTCGTAAACTCTGCTTTTGAATCTGCCTGCAGGCTGTCTGTCCTTTCAAAATGCAAGGCTTATTGTCAGTACCAGGATTTTAAATGAATTTATTACTGGAGCAATAAATATGGTATGTATGATTAAATTGAACGTTTATGGAAAAGGTTTTTTGATAAGGACGGAATCAGGCCATCACGATGCTTCAGATATCTTAAGATCTGAAATCAGACCATCACAATGCTTACGATATCTTAAGATCTGAAAACTTATTTAGAGCTCTAGCCCTGAATTTACAGTTGACGTGAAGGGCAAGGATAAGCAGACAAGCCGAGGAGAGCATAGAGTACCTCTTCATAAGATATGGCTTACTTAGAGAAATCTTGTCAAAAATGTTACATGTTTATAATTTATATATGGAATAAATTTTTTAAACTGACACCTAACTGCTATGGAAGGGTCACTGCGTCCTGAGCCAGACTCTTCGAGTTCTCCACGTGGGCCTGGATCTCGCTCCCTGTGGGCTCAGCAGGGCCTGCCCGTTCCTGCCGGGCACTGCCGAAGCTCGTAGACTTTCTACACCGTGTTTACTACACCGTGTATCCTGTCCCTACACTAGATGGTGCGTCCTTCAGGTCAGGGGCCCTGTCTCACCGTTCTCGGTGTCCACAGGGCCCACCCCACGTGACAGGCCCTCAGTTAATGGTGGTGGATGGGTAGGCAGAAGAGGCAGCGAGCAGACAAGCTCCTTGGAGCTTACATTTTAGGAGGCATTTAAATAAGAATAATAATGGGAAAATATCAATAACAGAAAACCTGACCTTCAAATGCTTTTATTGCTTAATTTATTACATAATGTCCATAATAAGGTGTTTATACCTGTGACTGGAGCACCTATCCGCTCTTAAACCCCTCCGCTAAGAATGGCGGCACACCAAGCACGCTTTTTCTCACGTGTTTGCCTTTGCTCATCGTCCTCCTTTTCCTTCAAGACTCCTCCCGCGTGACTGTTGCTCCTGCGGTTGTGTTTTTGCGCCTCCTTGTGAGTTCCCGCGGTCCCCTAAGCTCACGGCTATCTTGGTGCTCAGCTCGCCAGGCCGTGGTGGTCATGGCTTTACTTGTCTGTCTCAGCTCCCAGGCTCTGCCTGCCATGTGCCCCGTAAAGGGCAGTCAGCAGGCGTTCACTAGACGAAAGTTGCATGAATCACACCTTGGCTCCTGAATGAGGAAGAGGAAATCAATTTTCTTTAAATTTTGCTCCTGATCCTAGGAAACTGTAAGCCTCCAACACTGTAGCCTTTTAATGACCTGACATTTAACTTGATTTAGGGCTGTAAGTTTCACTTATCCAACGGCTGGGAGACAGCTACCGGCCTGACATGCTGAAACTCGGTTAAAATTTGAAAGTTAATGCTCTGTACCATATACTGACAATGATGAATTAAGTTTAATCGCCACCTTTGTATTTGTTCTGAAAAATAAAGTAACCGAATTAGTTCTGAAAAATAAGAGAAGTGCTATTTTTCATATTCCGTTTTAGTTAACTCTCATCTATAAATCTGTTATAAATTCAAGCACATTCGACAATGTTCCTTTTTTTTTTCACTTGCTTTCACTTTGCCACTCTTAATCTCCTTAGGTGTTGAATCATACTTCTGGAATGAAATAGTCACAGGCCTTTTTATCATTAGCTACTTTACAATTTAATTTAGAATAGAGAACAGAATGATAAAATTAGGTACAAGAGGCCTCTGTGTGTCATCAAGTAACCTAGTCTACTTTCGGTTAACAAAAATAAAATTCGCTTTAAGTAATTTCCTCCAGCCCATTTCGAACCAGCTTCGTCAGGCTGTGTGATCAGTATGAGACTCGCTTTTCCCCTCACTGTGGACCAACAGAATTCCTCCCGACGATTAAAATTTTCCTTTTGATTTCATTCCATTGCTTCTAATTATGGCCCCTGTAATTAGCGTGCTGATTACCTCCCCTGTGTATCTCCTGGATGTTCAGTATTTCTAGCCTGCCCCCTGAGTTTGGCCCCCAAACTCCCTGTTGCTTTTGCCGTAAGAGAATTTTTACCTAAAGAAGAGCACTGTAGTCAGAAAAATTGCAGAGCTACAGTACTGCCTCGTCCTTCTGCGACGTCGGGGGACGTGTGCTAACTCTTCGGTGCCATCTCTGTGCCTCCCACATCCTCCAGGTTCGAGCACTCTCGGGGCTGGAGATTGTGGCTCCAACTCAACAGCGTCATCCTCATGTTATGTCAGAAACATAGTTATTTGAGATCTTTTCATTTTCACCTAGAGTTTATAAAGCAAGTTCTGAGGCTTTTTTCTTTTCCCTTTATCTCCTTCCTTCCTTCGTTTTAGCCTTGCTTCCTGGTCTGTTCTTTCACTGATGTTACTGCTGGCTCTGGAGCTTATGAACGTCTGTGGACTGTACACGAGGGTGCCAGGACTTGAATGGGGACAGGCTGTGAAAATGAAAAATAAGATCGAGCAGTCACCTGCTTTGCCCTTCCAGAGACTGTCTCCAGAGTTCTCTTTACTCATGATGTTTTTGTTTCTGCCTTGATGTATTTATTAGGTTTTTTCCTCTAATGATGGCAAAGCATTTGCCTCATCTTTACAGTATCCTAATGAAATAGACAAGAAGAAAGAACGATAGCCTGCAGGAAATTCAACACCCCAGGGTGTGTGGGGGGGCCCAGCAATGCCTCGATCTAGACTTGACCCACCCTCCTGACATCCATGCCTCACGGGACTCTCTTCCGAGTCTCACCCAGAACCCCTTTCCTGCACAACAGCTAGGGAGTGAACAGAACAATTTTTAAGCCGCCAAGGACCCCTAAAGATAGGATCCCGTGTTCTGATGCTGAGCCCCTAGCGTGAGCCATGCACTCGGGGTATAGAGAGAACGAAAGTGGTCTCTGTCCTTGAGTTGCCTGCAGCTCAGTGGGGGAGACAGTGGCACAAGCAGATAATTACTCGTGATGCGTTAAGTGCCTGGGATGGAGTCGGGGGACCCCTGAGTGGGGAGGATTCTCAGAGGAAGGCAGTGACTGGAAAACTGCCCTCCTGGGATGCTCCTCAGCCCTCTGCATCTCTATGTGGCCCCCCTGGGCTTGAGACACCACAGCCACTGTCCCTCCTGCTTCAACCTCCCTATCATGCTCCCTCTTGTCACTTGCCTTTGAATAAGTAAGCTTTCGGTTAGGAAAAAATCTGTCCCTCCTGACACGTTTGGGTGTGGATGAGGAAAGTCGTCAATGTTCCACGCTAAGCATATTGTCAACTGCTGAGAATGCCACGAAGGAGGAAGTTTTATAAGTGTGATTTCTTCGTGTTTACAAAACGAACAAATGACTCACATCTATCGTACACATTCACAAGAGCCGTGTCCTAAGCTGATCCTGATTTTGAAGTCATGTGTCTTCCTTTGCATGGAGGGAGGTTATAAGGAGGGTGGAAAGCAGAGGAGGAGGGCGGGGGTGCGGGGTGGGGGAGAGGAAGGAAGGCTTAGAGGCAGGGGCTTGGTCCTGTGGTGTGTAAACAGGGTGCCTGTCCCGGGCTGTGGTGAAGCTTCCCCAAGTCCTCCAGCTCCTCCCTTTCTTCTCGCTCTTGCTCTTCCTCCCTCCCTCTGCCCCCTCCTCCCTCTCCCCTTCCCATCTCTCCTCCTCTTCTTCCCCCTCCCCTTTTCTCTCTCTCTCTCTCTCCCCCCAGTCCATCTCATTTTACTTCTTCCTTCCAGTCGTCAGGGGTGTTTTTCGGTTATGTTTTCTGTTAGGCTGACTTCAGACAAGACCCTGGAAACGGCAGTCAGCCGTCTAGGCTGACCAGAGTGTCCCCGATCCATTACTCTTAGAGGTTCGGGCGGCCTTGCCCCGATTGCTTCTGAGCACGACAGCAGGGAGCTGAGCTGCACTTGAGGTGGCTTTGGTGACATTGTTACTGACAAGATTGTTAAGTCTCACTAGATTTGGACCCTCAGGCTTTGACCTTTTAAAATTTCTTCCATATTAAAGGCACTTTGGGGATTATTCTTTTTTTTTTTTTTAACTTGACTACATAGTTGCCACCATAAAGAAGAATCTTTAAATGGGTCAAAAATAAATCTTGATACTCTATCAGATACATGGACAAATAAGCCTATTGAATGAATACCTAGATTCTGTGGCATTTTGTAATTACCAAGCTGAGTAAATCCCAAGGAGAGACATATTTGCTTAAACTTGGGATCTGTGGGAGGGAAAGTGTGTCTGTCATTACAGTTGAGGGACCCCAGTGAGAACTGACAAATGCGAACAGCTCTGCCACCACCTGTCCTCACTTATTAACACAAATACTTCCCCCTTCACCGCACTTATCCCAAAATAGGTGTCTTCAGGGGCTCTTTAATTTTTGAGGATTAGAGTTTACCATTTTAGGATTAAATTTATCATGTATTTTGAGAAGCTTTACAAAATGAAGTATGACATAAGGGCTAGTTTAGTCTGTTGTTGAAGTCTCACATTCTCTACAGGTATGTCACTATTGTTTTGTCTAGAGCTCAGAAATCAGAGGAGATGGAAGAGAAGATATTACAAAAAATAAATTTTGATGTGCTCCCTTGTAGGGGAGCAGACAAATTTGAAATACTGCAACTGTCGACAGGATAATACAGCTGGAAAATATCAGAGATCGAAATGGCGTCATAGCCCCTGTCTTACCCAAAATTGAAATGTCGCAGTTTTACAATTGAGCGATTATAACTTTAAAGTTCCTTTTTTAATACGATGATCTCTGGACTTGATTTCATCATTTGTTTCAGTTTGAAAAATTGAATAAATATATCCATTCATCCTCACTGCTGTCAGCCCTGCTTACCTCATGAATATTACTTGGTCTCATGAAGAATACTCGATGTAAACTATGCAAGCTAAATAATTATTTTTCAAAAATCTTAGAAATTCTTCTTGATTCCCCTACCGCCAACTCACACACACTGTAATTATGACACCTAGACATAATGGAACGTAGTATTTCATCGGATTTTCTTTCAGCCTTTTTTTTCCTACACACCATTTTCAAGATTGATTAATTGTACTACATATACAATCTTAATTTCATTTTTCACCTCACGTCATAACATATGCATTTTACAATGTTAAAGATTACTTTTAATAACTATCAGGCGTTGTGAGTAGTGATGCCACACTTACCTTAGATTCTCAGTCTGTCAGATATCTAGATTTCCCAATTTCTCTATTATAAAAACTGCTGTTTTTGAATGTCACTACATGTACTCTCTGCCATCCCTGGGTAAACTCAACAAACTTAAAACAATTTATACATTTTTGTTAACTGATTATTACTATACTTTCCAAGGGCATAGATGGTTTGGGGCAAGGGAATAGAATTAGAAATGATCTAAAGCCAATATGGTATAGTTTGTTTCTTGGAATATGACCTCATTAATCTTACTTTTGCACAGAAGTAAAACAGAGAATGTAGGGTGGAATGACCTAGGCAGTGTGATGTGGCTCCCATTCTGGAAAATGAGTAATTAGATCAAGACCCAAGTTGTATTATTCTAAAATATTTGCCTTCAAAACAGTCTTCTTCACTGTTTTCTTCTTATTATCACAGTCTGTTTATATATAGCAGTATTCAAAACATTCTCTTGTTTCAGCAACCATTCACTCAGTGAACATTTATTAAGTTTCTGCACCTTGCCTGGCTCACTGAGAATATGAAGATAAATGAGATAGAGTTATTGCCTTTAAGGAATGCACCGTCTGGTAGGGAAGTTAGCGAAGTAAACACATGAGTATAGCATGTGCAGGAGATCAGGAGGCTGAAGGAGGAATCGCCTCTGCTTTGGAATTTCATAGCGGAAATTCTTGAGTCTTGAAGGGTGGTCAGAGATAATAGGTAAAGGGCTAGCAGAGGTGCAGACGAGCATGGCAAGTGTGAGTGAACTGTAATTAGTCCGGGATGGATACAGGGGATGGGGTTGAGGGTGGGTAGCAGTAGGAAATGAAGATGCTCTGGCCAGGTAATGAAAAGTCTCATTGTCATGCTCAGGAGGCCATGGTTTTAGAAAGATGACTAGCTGGAGTAGGAAGAATAGACTGGGGAGAGACTCAGCAGAGAGAGGAATAAAGATTTTTTTGCAAATTTCTACATAGGAAATTCTGGGGACTTGAATTAGGACAGCAGCAGGGAGAATGAAGATGAGACAGAGTCAAAATAGTTTAAAGATAGAGATTGGACAGTGGGTAGGAATAAGTTGCATGTACTATCTTAGGTACCTGGATGGTTGGTATTTACAGCCCTCTAAAATAAGAAAATGTAAGGTGAACTCCAATGGGATTTCTGATCTTCTGATCATTGTTTGATTTATACTGTACTGTGGATCCAAATAGGTGCAAGTTGCAGACCTTTCTCAGTGCTGGCTCATCAGTTTTCCTATCACGTGGTTTTCTAGTTAATTGCCCGGAACAGAGAATATGTGCATTAGATTTCCTGCTTTTGCTTGGTAACCCAGAGATGACCATTAAACCTTCTCTTACAAGAAGTATTAAATGCATGTACGAGTTTGGGGATATTTTCAATATTTATTGGCTTGAAATGGATATTGTATGACCGTCAAAAACAGATTGGTTTTTGTCCCACCAGTAGAATGCTCTGGGTTTGGGTTATTTTAAAACCCTCATATTTTGACACATGACATATTTTGACAACATTTAAATAAGTGGAAGCAAATTATTACATGATGTCAGCTGAGGACAAAGCACATGTCTAAAACAATAGTAGATAAATTAACAAGTACATGATAACGTGAAAGGGTACATCTTATTGAAATGTCAGCTCATTTGGAGGAAATAATTTGAAACTCTTCATTCAGTTTACTTTCAAGATCTTGAGTGTGTTGAAAGACCCGTGGAAGTGAAAGCGGACAGAAATTGAAGATGTGCATAGCACTGTGTCAGCTAAACACAACTGGGCTAATTTAGGCCTCACTCTGCCTGGGGCATGGAAGAGCTCATCCCATTTAGAATCCTGGGTCAGAATATCGTGTGGTTTCTTTTTGGATGATTCCATAACATATCGTTTTTATTTAATTGAACATGTTTGTTGCAGGTACACACTATATGGGTATTCCGGGTAATAATATTAATAATCATAACAATATTTATTGATCGTTTGCTATTTGCCAAGCACTATTCTAAGAACTTTTCATACACTAACTCATTTAATCCTCATACGGTTCTATGAAGTAGGTACAATTACTAGCTAAATTTTACAACTGAGAAGATTGAGACAAAGACAGGTCAAATAACTTGCCCAGGAGCACCCGACTAAAAAAGTGATGGAACCAGGATCCTCCCCCCAGGCAGGCTGTGTCCAGAGCCCATGTTCCGAATACCGTAATCCTCACTGCCTGCGTGTCCACACCCCTCAGGAGAGCCTGGCCTGGTCATTGCTTTCTCCAGGAGGATCACCTGGATTCCTCATTACACCCTCAGAGACCCTCCAGGTTACTTGATGCAATCCATACAAAACACGTTATTTCACTCATAGCACAGAATGTAAGTATTTGTATTTGTCTCTCCTACCAGACCCAATCTTAGTCCTCTTTGAATCCATGCCTGGCACTTGTGTCATGTTTGGTACAGGGCAGATGGTCAGTAAATGCATCTTGAGTTGAGTTGGCTTGACTTGAACACACAGTGCTTATCCTCAAAGAGCTTTCAGTCTACCCAGAAAAGAAGTTCCATCTACATGAATCAATTGAATAATGAAGAAGTTTAAGCCGAAAGAGTATGGTAGAGACAGCAGGTATAAGAGATTTCCAAGACGGCAGATTGGCTGTAGGGTTGGGTTGGGTTGGTTGGGTTGGATTGGGTTGGATTGGATTGTTGGATTGGATTGGATTGGGATTGGATTGGATTGGATTTTGGATTGGACTGGGACTGGACTGGACTGGGACTGGACTGGAGAGAGATAGCTTCTACAAATACAAAGAATCTGAGATGACTATAGATTATAGCTAAGCGAAGGAGGAAGAACATTGGTCAGAATGTTGACCTGAGGTGGCTTTAATAAAATGCTCACATTTAAGGGGGCGGCAGAGTTGCGTCAGAAAATGTAGGTTGAAATAGTCTCCTTTTTGACACAGATCAGACATTAGCTCCTCAAAGAGGCCAGGACTGCTTTGCATTACGTGACTAAGCCAGGCTCTCCAGGGCGGTGTGGTAAGAAGAGGGAGGGACATTCAGGCAGTAAGGATTACAGTGTTCAGGACCATGGGCCCTGGAAACAGCCTGCCTCTCTGTCCTATGGAACTGAGCTCCCTGAGGGCCAATACCAAGCATGGCTCATGATGCGCCTGGTAGTGGTAAAAATAATAATAATAGCAGTAACAATTTTATAAGTATATAACGTCGGTTCTAATTAAAATATTTGCATAGGATAAATGTCATTTATTGGATCCGCATCTTCTAGCCATTGTTCTGATTGAATTGTATTAACTCAATCTATGTTTGTTGAATATTTTTGTTGAAAATTAAAATTTATTGAATTTTGCCATCCTCTGAAGGTATATCATCTAGGAAATCTTTGATTCTGTAGGCCCTATCTGGACATGATCTGCATCTCTATTCAGTAAAAGCCAATCACATCCAGCAGAGTCTTAGGTGCCAGAGAGATTGGAAACTAGGATTCAGTTTCCTCGATGGCAGCTTGGCCCAACCAGCTAGCATTCAGGACAAGCACCGGTCAGTCCCAAGAAGAAACTGAGATACAAAACTGGACACTCAGTAGTACCACAGAGTGGACCTCAAAGTCACACAGACACACACCACTCTTAATTCTTTTCCCATTTAGAGTATGAGATAATGTCCAAGTTCTCGGGGGGAGCCACCCCTAGCCCCAGCTGTAGGTTACCGGGTAGGAGAAACAAGTCAGAAATTGGCACAGACACATACGTAGACACTGTAACTATAGAGTTTCAAACTTGGACTCAATGTTCTTTTGCACATTAGGGAGGCCTCCAAATCTTCCACGTACCAGTTTAGCCTCTCCAAAGATGCTGTCCTAGAATAGCGCAAGCAAAATAATCCCAACAGTCCAAAAAGCATTTCAAGCTGGCAACAAATATTTGTAATGTATTTTCTTTATATGCTACTAACTCTCAAGAGAAAGGTGCTTCTAGAAAAACGTCCAGGCTTAAATGAAAAAGCACACAGCAATCAACTTTTATTCCCAGCTGGCATAAAACCGTCTAACTGGTAGCCCAATTTGGGATGCCTGAAGACAGACAAGTGACTAATACTAGGGCTGTGTGTGGCCAGGACCAAATGTATTTTTCTGACCACAAGACCATGTCTGGAGTCTCCTTTGTAATTACCACACAACCTACTGTAATTGTAAAACTTATATTTACTTCCTGCCTTTGACATATAATTCAGGGTCCAAGTCTGCACCCCGAACTAGAGTGAAGTCCTCTCTATTATTTGCCTGAAACTTATAAAAATCATCATTGCGTGAGGGGTGTGTGTGTGTGTGTGTGTTGCCACGTCTGTTGAATGTGTTAAGTATATCTTTCTGAAAAATACCCCACTCCTGCCTCGTTGGATGAAGCCCTTCACTAATCACATGTTTATTGCACACTATTCCTGCATGTCGAGGATATTTTGGACTCTAGGAAACATCAGTGAATAGGACAACAAAACCCCTGCTTTCCTGGAAGAGAACAAGGGAGGAAGAAGTAAAGAGAGGGAAGGAGACAGACAAGAAGATAGCACTCACAGACATGTGCTGTGCAGAGTCACAACAGAGTAATGTGATAGAGAATGCATAGGTGGTTTCTTTAGCTTGGAGCATCAGAGAAGGCCTCTCCAAAAAGACGACATTTAAACTGGCATTTTAAAATGACAAGGAGTAAGAAAAGCAAAGATCAGGAGGAAGAACATTCCAAGTAGGTTAGTGTAAAGGCCCAGTTATAGGAAAGCCTTGGCACGTTCCAGAAACAGAAAAGACCAGTGTGACTCGAGCATGATGGGTGAGAGGGAGGCTGGTCAGAGAGGCTGGCTGTGTGGGCCACTGTAAAAAGTATGTGTGGGGGGGTCGTGCCCTTGTTGGCAGGGATTCTAGTTAGGAGGCTACTGCAGAGGTCTGGGCAGGAAGCCATTGTGGTTTGGACTAAGATGTAACAGAAATCGAGTAGAGCTGGATTTAGATTTAGGGAATATAGCTTAGAACCAGTCAACGGAACTTGCCGATGGTTTGGATGTGAGGAATGAAGGAAAAGGAGTAATCAGGAATGATTCCAAAGGTTCGGCCTTGAGCACCTAGGAGGTTGATGACTGAGATGAGCGAGGCTGAAGGCAGAACCGTTTAGCTTTTCATTAACGGCCCTAACTGACTAACCATGAACCCACATCTTGGGGTCCAATAAATGCCCTCACTACCCCCTCACTCTGCATTACTGGGGAATATTCACAGACTTTCGGAATCCTTGACTGTTCACTTACTACTGCTTCAAGCATTTCCATGGTTTCTGCTTCTCGATGTTCATTTTATGACATAAAAAAAAATCACATTCTAGTTATTGATATCTGCTGTGGGTGCTCTGTAAATCTTTAGTTCCTGTCCTGGCTTCCCTCAGCACTTGGCTTGGGTGCCCTGGGCCCAGGCATGGGTGTAAGGTGCGGGTCTGGGGTCTGCCTATCTGGTTGGAAGTTACAACATACCTGCTATATGTATAGAGAAAATAACATGACTAATTTTCTTGGTTTTTTTCCTTTATAATCAGGAAAATTTTTGTGATCTCTTTAATAACAATGAAACTGATTGAATCTACTCATTTCTTTATTATAATGCCGATGTTTTGCTTTAAAAAGATTGTGGGGGCTTAACTTTCCATGTCTATACAATGGGAATAACAATAGAGTTGTTCTTCGTGGGGTTTGTTTTGAGGATTAAATGAAATAATGTATATGACGTGCTTAGCATAGTAGCTGCTATGTAGCATTCAGTAAACTTGAGCTATTACTGTTAAGAAAATAATAACTTGGGGGAGCAAGGGGTGGCTCCCAGAACCGATAAACTGGTTTTAATATTCAAATTAACAAGGCCAAGAAAATGGAGCCATATATCAATTTACTAAATCCCTGCGTGATTTGATCTTTCTTTTTTCTCTAATCTTCCTTTTACCAGGCTTATCAAAAAGTTTTGTCTTTGAGTCAGCTACATTCATGTAAGTGATATTTATTGCCAGATGTGACTTTTGTTAGCACATGATAGAATCCCACCGTTAATATCACTTTCTATAAATACAGCTTTCGGGTGAGGAAATATTCTGTCTCAAGAGAAGTTTAGCTACTGAGAATCTTCTCTTTTTAGACTCTCGGTCTGTGGGCTATTACTCACTGTTGGCATTCTTCCTCAGTCTTACTTTTGCTAAACCTTCTTCTTTCGTGATCACTGATGTTGATTTAAGTTCCCCACTCAACTTTCCCCAGTGGTTGGCATTGCACTTGGGTTGTGCTTCTTTGCTTCCTCTACCTTTTGAAATTTGAAAATAGAAAATAAAAAACCCACAGCCTTTCGCATTGGTCGAACTCTGTTATTCATCTGACAGGTTTTCCGGTGAATTCCACAGTGTCACATACACAGTCAGAAATCTGCCATTGGTTCAGAATAAGCCCCGTAAGAAACGGACAGAGAGATACTCGTATTTTGACTGTCAGACACACAATCGGAAATGGGCAGCAGCAGGAGGAAGCTTCGGAAAGTAAATTAGGGGCAGAATCCTCCCATCTCTGCTCTTTGTCTTTTCTCCTCACCTGTCCAGCTCTCCTGAGCCCTTGTGTGGAATCACTGGGTTGATAAGTCTTTCAGGAGTCTGGCTCTCGATGCCATGAATACCAAAGACAGGTCCTGGGAAGCACAGAAACCCTTCAAGAGTCTGAGGAATATTATTTCAGAGCCCTTCCCCCCATGTCATAGCAAATGCACTAAAATATGGGAACCTCCACATTAAGTATAATTTTATTACTGACAGAATTTCTTGAAGATATTTTTATAGTTTTGCTTTGGAAGTCGGTTGGCTATGAACAACTGGTTTAACTTATAATTGGCTATTATCAGCAATTATCTTAGCATACTTGGCACTCACTAAGTTAAAAACTAAATCTAACATATTATATTGCTTCGAAATATTTTTGATTACCAGATCAACAGTGAAGTTAACCTAATATTACATTTTTAGACCTTTAACATTTATTAATTCAATTTTGTAGTTATAAATGGTTTTTGAGGCTTCAGACATTTTTATAGGCCCTTGAAAAGCTGGGAGGGCCACGGCACTGTACCCTAATGGCCAGTGGTTAAAAATGCTCTGCCTGGAAAGTCTTAAGCTCTGGGGTCTTCAGGCTTGCCTTCTCCAAGCAGTGAGAGCCGCTTTGAGGGACATTTCTCTAAGAAAATACAAACTGGCATACAAACGCCACTGGTCCGATTAAACAAGGCAAACCCCCTATAAAAAATCAGAGTAGTTGGGGGCAGAATCCCTGGGTATCCAGCCTTAGTTCACTGGGTGACCTTGAACAAGCACTCTCCGGCCCTTTCCTGCCCCCAGTTGTGCTTTTCTAGACAGACATTTCATCTGGCCAAGGTGCAAGGCCAGGATCATCAGTTCTAGGAACCGAAAGATGCACAGAACCATCTGAACCTGAGACACAGTTTCCCTCACACATTAAAAGCAAAGTGGTTTTTAACGTCTGTATTACTTTGCCAAAATGAAAGAAGGAAGGAAAGAAGGAAGAGAGTAAAGAAGGAGAAGGGATAGGGGAGGACAGCGCCATCAACCATTGTGTCTGAAAAGCTATCGATTTCTGACATCTCTGCACAATGATGTCTGCCTTTTCCAGAAAGAAAGGCTTTCATAGGAGATACTCTGATTATCCCATTCAGAAGTCACCCATCATCCGTTTTCCCTCGGGCGAAAGGCAAGTACGATATAATGAAAAGAATATAGATTTCAAAATCAAAAAAGCCAGATTCAAGGCTAGTCCTACCACTCACTCACTCAGCAGTTCTCAGAAGTCGTGGGCCAGGAACCCATGAAGACAAAACTGTCTTCATAATAATACTAAGATGTCACTTGCCTTTTGCTTTCTTTTCATAAATGAACTTTTCCAGAGGCTGCATGACAGAATATCACGACAGATCAGATGTATGCACAGATATCAACATCCACAGTCTTCTAATAAGCCAAGCATTAAAGTTCTTTTAAAAATGTAAAACAATGCCACTTTTATCACTAACATTTTTTGTTCTGGGAAACGTAATTACTTTTCATTTGTAGAATGTCATTTCTGTTAACATGGAATGGGGTGGTTATTTTTAAATAAATTAATAAATTATTTAATTCCTCAGCCTTAATGTCTTATATGGCAAATATTTATAGATATAACCCACATTTAAAAAGTGCTTCGGGATCCTCAGTAATATCTAAAAGAATGAAAGTATTCTAAGACCAAAAAGTTTGAGAAACCGTGCACTACCCAACAGTCATTATCATCTATGGAATGTTTCCTTGTGCCTGGAGCTCTGTAAAGCACATTACATTCTTAATCTCTTTTAATTTTTGCAACAAAGCTATGAAGTAGAGGCTTGAAAGAAGACCTTGTTACTAGCCCAAGGTCTCACAGCTGGAAGTAAAAGAGATAACCAGGTCCCTCTGACACCAAAGCCACACTCTTGATTACTGGACAGCACTCCCTCACAAATTAATTCTCCGTAACTTCGAAAAAGTGCTCTTACTGCTCTGAGTCTCAGTCTCCCTGTCAAAAACGGTCAGAATCCTACCTACCCTGCCTGATTCTTTCAAGAGCGGAAGAGTTCATGTGCATCAAAGTGCCTAGCACAGGGCCTAACACCGAATAGACCCTGAGACACTGTTAACCCCCTTCCTTCCATTCCTTCTGTCCTTGGCATATTAGACCAGAGAAGCTCAACGGCTTTCCTTTTTCTCCTTAGATGGTCTCCAAGCAGACAGAGAGGCCGATGGAACAGAAGGAGTTGATGAAGATATGATCGTGACCCAAAGTCAGACCAACTTCATCTGCCCCATTACGCAGGTACTGTTTCTTCCCTCTTCCCCGGAAAGAAAAAGCAGTTCGCTTCAGGGAGGCAAAAGATTCCTGTTTGATTTCACGTCAGGCATTAAGGAGGGAGGAAGGAAAAGTGACGAGAGTCGAAGAGTATGTGTGGAAGGTTCTTGGGCCGGAAAGAGTTTTCAGTCGATCACATCCTTAAGGAATAAGTTCCTGGCCCACAAGCCAAGTGGCATTGGTGCCTCCCCGCATTTTCTGCCCTAATAATTACCTAAAGCCATGAGATCGGAAGGTTAAACACAGAAAGCCCTGGCCCTGGGGAAAAAAACAGTGCCAAATAATTGGTGACTTGGAGAAGTTACTGGAAGTGAGTTGTTATCATTCCTGAAAGCTTAATGTCCCCTTGATTGCAGCTGGAAATGAAGAAGCCAGTGAAGAATAAAGTGTGTGGCCACACCTATGAGGAAGAAGCCATTGTCCGCATGATTGAGTCCAAGCACAAACGGAGGAAAAAGGCCTGGTGAGTTGCTACAGGAAGGGAGCTGGAGCCTTCCTCGTGGTAGTCAGTCAGTCAGTCAGTCAGTCCTGTCCTGTCCTGTTCCTGCTGGAGGAGGAGATGGTCCTTGTCTCCCTCAAGTGCGGTCACCTCCCACAGAGTGCGAACCAGCGTGGAAGCCGGCTTTCTGGAAAAAAACAATACATGAGAGGAAAATTAGTAATCTCCCCGGGAAGATGCTGAAGAAACTTCAGCCACACCTTTTTAGAACAGGAGAAAAAGGAATTGGATTAAATTTGAATCATTTTTAATAACAGGAATTTTTATGAATATGTGCTGTAGCCTGAAAAAAATACAGGACAACCGTGATAACAAGAGGGGAAATCTTTCATATATTTCATTACTTCGGTAACTTCAGAAAAGGTTTAAGTGAATACATGGATAATAGATCAATGAGAAAAAAATTTATTTTAATTGGAATATTTGGAGAATTTTTCTTTTATATGGATATTTGCACCCCCTTCTCTCACATACTCACCCCCGTCAGACCCCCAGGGAAGACCAAGGTCTGTTCCTGCAATAACAGAGAATCCTGAGTTGGCTAGAGGGATTTTTTCTAAGAATGTGTTCTTGTCACGGATTTGGAATTATCGCAAGGAATGGAATTAGAGGTGTGACCCGTTCTCAATGGACTTCTGATAACAGTCCCTTTGATGTGTGGTTTGCTTCTCCTTCGCCCAGAAATTTGCTGGTCCAGACCTAGAATTGGAATTCCCCACCCCCCCTCGTCTGGGTGTGGACATTTGAGACTGTAGATATCTTGATGGCCATTCAGTCGAGTAATGTACCTTATTTATTCTAGAAGAACGGCCTAATGGTTGCCAAACAGAGAGAGTTCGAGTGCATTTTTATCTGTTCTGAGTCTCTAGCGTACGGCGTCTCGTCATGTCGTGTTTCCCTAGTGAACGTTCCATTTCCCCCCCGCGAATGTAATTTTCTTTGTTTCTGGACTTCTCAGTCTTTCCTTTCTCCTTACTATTTTCTCTGTTCATTCTCTGAAAACATGTTCAGTTTTTACCATAATCGCAAAGAGTGGGTCTTCCCCGCTCGTTCTGTTTCTCAGCCCTTCTTCCTTAGAGTTTGTGACATTCTCGTAGAGTCAGACCTGAGGTGGACAAGCACTGAGCAAAGCTTATTTCTCATCAGTCCCGGGTGGGGGAGAGGGGAACAACTCTCAGAGCCGGCGTCACATTTAAAGGGATCTTCCTAATCACGTACTTTGACTTTCTAATGTCCTTTGCCTTTTTTGAATTGCGCGTGATATTTGGAAGCACATTTGTGACAGTAACACTTGTCATTTGGAAAATGTTTTGGTTTTTTTTTTCTTTTTTTTTTCTGTCACTCTTCTGTAACTTGGATGCAGATTCTGCAAACTCTTCAGATTCTCATAGCTTCATAATAACAATTAAGTCCAAGCGGAAGAAATCTGGGAGGTTTACAGGGAAGGTAGTATTTTTCCTGGGCCTTGAAAAATGAGAAAGATTTCAGAGAATGATGAAGAAGAACCTTTCTGGCCAAGAAACTCACCCCACTCAGAGCCTAATATACTTGGTGGATAGTAGGTCAGTTTCGGTTATTACGTGTTTGAGGGAGACTAGAAGGATGACGGGGACACTGGGGGCGTGGTGTAAGGACTTATTGTACAGGTGTCAAATGTCTTGATTTCATTAGTTTTCTCATCTATAAGTCGATGCTCATAGCTGTCATTGCCCCACTGGTATGTTTGAAATTGGAATAAGATATCTGTACAGTACCGGGCACATGTTAAGGCTCAGTACATATTATCCATCGTCATCATCACTCTTGCCACCATTATTCTAGAGGGAGTAAGGACGGCCAGCCTAGAGTATAGGAAGTTACTCCAGTAGCAGTTCGCTAGATGGATTAAGAAGGCATGAGGTGAAAATGTCAGTTAGGCAGACTAGGCAGTGTGGTGAGTTATAAGTAATGAGAGCTTGGATCGAGGCAAGAGTCATAGGGACTGAGAAGGGAACGAGAATGAGAGTGATTATGGAGGTCAAACTGTCAGAATTTGGTACCTGAAAGTTGAAGAGAGGTGAAAGATGACTGACGTTTATAAACAGGTGTCCGAAAGGATGGCAGTGTCATTAGCCAACAGAGAGGGCATAAGAGAGGAACACATGTGGGGTCACGTACAGTTGGAGGTCCCAGGAATACAGCCATTTGGAAGTAGCCAGGAGGTGCAGAAAATGTGGGAGAGGTCTCTGAGCTTGAGGTGTTGGTGGTGAGATTATCGGCACCGAGGAGTCAAACCCACGTAGCTGCCAGCGCAGACGCAGCTCTGGACTGGGTGTGACTTCCACGTGGGAGCCAGCAAGGACAGGGCCTAGGCTCGGCTCCCAGCATCTCGGGGCCAGGGGCCAGCTCTGCTCTGCTCGCCCTGATCTAGACCCTCACAGAAGCATTTTGCTTGTTAATGAAAGGGCAGAGGAAGAAGACCTGGTGAGTGAGAGAGAAAGAGAGACGAGAGAGCTGAGTGTCTTGGGAGCCGCTGTGGGGAAGGAGCTGGGTCTTGAAGTCGGGTGCGTTTGACAGCAGATTAGAATCCACGGCCTCCTCGCAGCCAACTTCAGAGCTTCCTGATGAAGCACGAAGTCATGTCATTTCCCATGATGCGTGTTAAGTGCTGAGCAGTTCGGTGTTCCCTTCATTCAGACATGCGTGTGACACATCCAGTTTGGGACCTATCGATTCTTCCTCCTCGATCGTTGGAGTTCTAGAGACCCTGTGTTACAGGCGCTGACTGAATTTTACTGTCCATGTTTCGGTCTCTGCGAAGGCCTCGCTCCACTGGTTTGAGTCAGAATTAAATCGTTGAGACTTTAACCCTAACTAAATAACAGTAGTTAGAATCACTTCCTACAGTACATCTCTTAAGGCTCAGGCTATGTGTTTTCTTACTAATAGAGCTGCCTTATGATTTTTATATTAATAAGATATTTCCAGGTTTCCATAGTCATTTCTTTCCTTTTTTAAGAACCGGCGCTGTAGTTAACAAGGTCGCATTTACGAGCGTGTAGAGTCAAGCTGTGCTGGACAGAAACGGGTTGAACAGTGGGGCTCCAGCCTGGCGCTCAGAGCCCCTGCTTCACCTCGCAGAGCCTCCGTTTCTTCATCTGCAAAACGGGAATAACAACATCTCGCAGAATTCAGGATTAAAGAAATGGCAGGAATTTCATCTTAGGTCTAGACCAGCAAACTCCTTGGCCGTGCAGAACTAACGACTCAAGAGAAAGCTTCTTGGACCGCAGAGCGCTAAACAAACAGCATCACGGCTCTGCAGGTCGAGGCTTGGTTTTGTTGCTACTTACCTTTCTGTCAGTGACGCATCGCCTTAAACTCAGAGGATGTAGAAAACCATTACTCTCTGTGTCTAGGTACGATAGGAATCCATCCCACTTGGATTTCCAGAGGTGATCTATACACCTTCTTTCTGGAACTTTCTAGAGTTGGATTGGACCTTGGAATTCTTGAGACCCACATCCAGGAGCACACATGACTCAGAATCTTGTACTTTTGAGTCAAGGCCGAGGTTTCCCACAGCTTTCTGCGGCCCTTATGCCCCGGGCCCCCTCTGTTGAGCGGACGCCTCCATGCTTGCTTGCTGCAGCGATGGAATGTTCTGTCCTGTCGGTGACCTGAGGCCAGGACCCAGCCTCTCCTTCAAAGCCTGTAGGTCTGACAATGAGCAAGGGCTTAAGATTAGGTATTGCCACACCTGTCTTGCTCACCAGGATGTCGTGGAGATTAAGATGCGAATGCTTATATAGAGTGCCCTGATTCAGGATCATGTCATCAGGGCCTTGTCTTACCCTCAAAAATGTGTGTCTGCGTTGAGATCAGGTGAGAATCAAGGTTCTCCCTCCAGTTCCTGCCTCAGTCTCTCCTCCAGGAAGCCTGAGCAAAATGCCCCTCCCCCACACTCCCAGGGGTGCCACACCCTTGTCCCACCAGCATGGTCTGTGGGGCTGGCTCTTCTCCACAGGCTTCTTGGGAGCAGAAGCCATGGACTAGAGCGGGAAGTGTGCATCGTAGCACCTGAATGAATTCCTTGACTCTTGTCACACATCATCCTACTTATTTCTCACAAAACCCTCTGCTCTACCTTCATCTTTATAGAGGAAGAAGCCGAGGCCCAGGAATTAAGTCTCTTGCCCGGAGTGTCCCAGCTAGGAGGCATGAGCCCAGGTCTTTTTCACTCTTGAGCCTGTATTTATGTCATCGGGCTGACTGGCTCCTCTCAGAAGGGCTTTTTGGTTAATGCTTCTGTCCCCAGAGTTTATCCCCTGAGTGAGCTCAGACCTCTGTGTTTGACACAAGTCACCCCTCTGAGATGGAGGTGCCTGCCTGCTCTGCAGCTGAGTGGTGTGGTTAATCCCATCAG
The DNA here is from genome assembly GCF_902729225.1 of Pteropus medius. Classification (NCBI taxonomy): domain Eukaryota; kingdom Metazoa; phylum Chordata; class Mammalia; order Chiroptera; family Pteropodidae; genus Pteropus; species Pteropus medius. Next base: position 2,834,039 of record NW_024354502.1, on the reverse strand, counting down.
ACATTCTCAGAATGCTCTCATTTACTGACTAAAACCACTGATGTCACCAGGAAGTCCTCCCCACCTCCTGTCCACTTCCCTATCCACCGCTTATTCATTGTCTGGCCATCGGCGTGAAAACCTTTGTTCCAGGAGCAGGGAGAGGCCAGTCACAGTGCATGTTCAGTGGCTCGGAAAACTTTAAGTGAGGGTCATCCCAGCCGCCTACTTCGAGCTGTATTTCCATGTCACAGACGTTTCGGTGATGTACTGAAAGCATCCATTTTCTTTTCACATTCTTGACTATTTACTTTCGTACTTAAAGGATTCACTTAGAGGCATTAGGGTGTTCGGAACTAGTCTAAGACATTTCTCAAGCACCTCCAGTCCTGACCCTACCCCAAAGCCAGGTCACCGGGACAGGGCGTACCTGGCCCGATCAGATCACCGTGATTCCTTGCCACACGGTTGCCTTTTTGAAATCACGTTCGAACACAGGTATCTGACCATCAAGGGCATGTTTTAGTATTTTAAAAACAAATATTGTTAGCAAGCATATTATTCATTACATTGATCGATGTCCCTCTAACAAAGTCGCCTTGACCCAGAGATCAAGGCTGAGAAAAAGTATCTTTTACATGTTGACCTGTTGAGCTTCCGGCTACTAGACACATTAGAGCTCCTGTGATCAACTTTCTTCACCCTCTGGTTTCTGTATTTTGTCTCGTATTTGTTATTTTTGTGGTCTTGTTTTGTATTTGCTATTTTTGATCTTAATATACCTTTGCTTTTTGGAGAATTGTCTCAGATCACTGGGCCAGAGCTCTCTGTGGGCAGAAGCTGTATTCATGTTTCACAGTTGGATGCCTAGAACCTAGCACAGAACCAATCACGTGGAAGGGCCAAACGAATGCGTGAGTGTGCGTGTATGTGTGGGAGGTGTGCAGACAGACAGATCGTCAACTTTAAACTCCGTTGGAAGAGCAGTGATCGGGGAACAAATGACAGTCGTGGGAGATCATGAAGGGAGTGAAGAATATCGAGCAGTGTGTTGCCTGTCGCCCTGTGAAACAGGGATTCTCCCCCACTTTAAATCGGAGAGAACAGAGGCTCAGAAAGGTAAAGTGAGTTGCCTGGTAAAGTGAGACCTCATAACTAGCACGTAGGTGGTAAAGACAGAATTCAGACCTAGGTCAGCTTGACTGCAAACATTGGCCGTTCTACTCAACCTAAGTCTGGTTCATGTTGAGAAGAAATCAGGTGACTTCATCCAACCCACTGCCTTCAGAGGAGACCACATCTAAACAGAGCCGTGGCTGTTAGTTCCCCCCAGGTGGATGATTCACACGCTGGAGTCTTCGGCCACAGCAGACGGCCCTGTCAGCCCACTCAGTCTCTCCACTGGGAGGACTGGTGGGCACTTCAGAGGGAACCCATGCCAGCTGGGACTCCCGACTCCTTCCCCAACCTGGTTTTCCAGTTGTTCCCCTTAGAGATCAACCACCCATCAGCTCAGGCCAAACTCTGAATAAACCTCTTCTCTCCACATGATCCATCAGCAAATCTTAGACGTTCTACTTCTGGTTCTGTCCCGAAGCAGATCTCCGCTCCCACCCTCATCCGAGCTGCCCTCTCTCTCCTGGACCGGTGCAGGATCCCACTCTCTCCTCTGCTTCCACTCTGCCCGGGTTCTCCATTAAGCAGCCAGAGCCATGTTTTTGAAATGTAAACCAAGTCACCTCCCTCCCCAATCATAAACCCTCCAGTGTTTTCCCTTCGTATTTAAAGAAAACCCAAAGCCCCACTCACCCTCCCACCTCATCTCCGGTATGTTCCCTCTTGCCCTGGGCGTTTCAGCCACCCTGACCTTGCGCTTACTCCAGGCCACCAAGCTGCTGCCTGACCAGGCCCACACACAGCCCTTGTTCTAGGTAAGACCTCCTCAGTGAGGCCTGTCCTGACCCCATCTACCAGAGCCTCAGCCCACCCTCCCCCTGCCTTGACCCTGCTTCCTTGTCTTCGTAGCAGGTGAACTGTAAGGTGAACTTACAGTTTGCATCTGGCTGGTGACTTGGAGATTATCTGTGTCCCCCATCAGAAAGGGAGGGCGGGGAAGGGGGCACTGCTCTGGCATTGCCTCTGCCCCCGGCACTGCATGGGGCCTGCCTCAGGTGGGCAGGCTGCGAATAAATGAACAAGCGTAAATCAGTCCTGATTTTTTAAAACGTGTCTCTGTTGGTACAATGCCTCCATTTAAATCCCTGCTGCGAGAGAAGCACATGCAGCATGCATTCAAGTGAAGTGGCCTGACTTGACTTTCTCACCCTGCACAGTTGCCCTAAAATTGGCTGCAGCCACACGGATGTGAGAATGTCTGATCTCATCCAGGACGAAGCGCTTAGAAGGGCGATCGAAAGCCACAAGAAGAAACATCGTCCATCAGAGTAGACAAAGCCACCCGCCTGCGGGGAAGTGCTCAGCCTACCTCCTGCCCCAGCCACCGTGGAGAGCTGTACTTATCGAAGCACATGGACCTGCCGCATAGCTTACTTTGGGGTAAAACTTGAAGGTTTTAAGTGTAATTGAAAGCATTTTTTCTATGTTACAATAAAAATTCAAGGAAATTCTATTGTTTATTTTTAAGTATTCTGTAATTTTAAATAAAATTTTGACTATCTGCAGTATGTTTTGTCTGTCTACCTCCCAAGGTGTAAACACTTCCAGTGGTGCAGGCTGGGTGGTGCCGGGCCTTTCTGTTTTTAATACTTAAAACTGTTTTTTATAGTTTTAACTAAACAATGTCTTTCAAGAGATACTTAAAATGGAAATACGTAGAAACAGCCAAATTGCAAGCATTTTCTATCGGTAAGCAATAGCATGAGGTTATAAAGCAAAGCCAGTTTACTTACCTATATTTACTTTGTATATTGGCAGTTCCAAATGTGTAAATGCTTTTCTTTGTCACTCCGACTGGCACAGAATGCTCCCGGAGCAGACTTATCGGTACCATGATAATCAGTGCCATGATAACTGCCGCCCACAGTGGAAACTTTGCTGCAGCCTGAAGTGGTGTCCGTGGGAAGCAGCCCCGTCCTGGCTGTTCCCCACCTTGTGTGGTGGCTCCCTACGAGTGGCTTACCCACCCTTGACCTTGAGTCTTCAGCCACGAAATGAAGATGTCGAGCCTGACGTTCTCAAATGGCCCTTTAGCCCCAAGAGTCTGTGGACCTACAACTAGCAGCGTCTTAAAATTGAATATCATTGATTATATTCTAATTGTGTAAAGAGTGCTAATCTATTAACAGTCTCCATAGCAAACTTTCATGAACTAGAATAATTAATGAAATCAGACAAAGCACGCCCTGACTACACTAGGAAACCAAGGATAGCTAATAATGGCTAACATTTATTGAGCACTAACTGTGTACCAGGTGCTATTCCAAAGTGCTTTACATATATATTATCTCTGATAATCATCACAGCCTGATGAGAGAGCTACAGTTATTATTCTCACTTTACAAATAAGTAAAACAAGGCACAGAGAGGTAAAGTAACCCATAGAAGTTCATAGAGCTATTAAGTGGCCGAGCTGGTGTAGTAGGTTGTCTCGTGTCAGGATCTGGATTCTTAATCCCACACTTGCCTCTTCCTCACCATCTCCCCCTCCATCTCCCCCTTCTCCCTCCACCCCCGCCTATTTCTTCAGAATCTAAGAATATATTCAAAGTCCACATTTAAAAACTAAACCTTTTGGTCTACGGCCATGCTACCCTGAACAAGCCCGATCCCATCTGATCTCGGAAGCTAAGCAGGGGCGGGCCTGGTCAGTACTTGGATGGTAGACCACCTAGGAAGACCAGGTGCTGTAGGCATAAAAAATAAGGGATTGTAAGCTGACAAGGTCCTTGCAGTCTGTGAGGTCAGCCAAGGGTTACTGCACCTAAAATAAATAAATAACGAACCTTTTGTAAATAAACAGGCATATCTGTGTGTGCAAAAATTGACGTCTAGGAGGCAGTGATGCCTATGGAAGAATAACATTTGAGTTTAAAAGCATTGTCTTAAAACAGAATTAATTTGAAAATATTTTCATGGAATTCAGAAAGTGGTATGCTACAAACTGAGTGATTTTGAATTTCTTAAGATGCTTTATCTAAATCAGACTTCCTGAGGAAATGATTATGTTTAAGCCAGAACAAACATACTTTTCACGGGTTGTGATTCTTTTGTGAAATACTTTGTTTCCTAAACAGATAGAGATGAGCATGAAATGTTTGCCCAAGATTCAAGCTGCATTTTTCCCAACTCTTTCCAAAAAGAATCCTAAGATATTAGTGTAAATACCAATATCTGTTAGAAAAATGCAAATGACACTATTCCACTGTGGAAAAGGGATAATATTCGTGTCCTGTGAAGCTTTTTTTTTCTCTTTAGTCTTCAGATACTATATTTTGTATATTTGGCCAATTAAAGAATTCGAAGTTTATATCAAATTTATGTGTATCTTTGAAGATTTACCATTTGGTTCTCGTGATCGATCTGGCATATGTGTTACATTTCTGTTACACGAGTTTTCCCAAAACAGTGAAAACTTTTCTCCAAATGAAATCATATTTTTCTGACCGAGAGACTCAGTAACATAAGAAAGACAACAGGGGAGCAGCGCTAGTCAAGGGGAGGGGCGGGAGGTGGTCCCCTCCTTCCCAGGCAGCCCCACGGCCCTGTCTGAGGTCACCCAGGGCCCCATGAGTGACATTTGAAACCGCACTACGCATGGTAGCTACATCATTTTTTTTCCAGTTACAACTGATTTAAGACTTGGACAATTGTGTGAACATGGCATTTTTCAAAAACGCTAGTTCCTTAAGAAGCTTCCAGTTGAGTGAGTGTAAAACGTGACAACAAACTCCAAAGGATGAAATGATTGCTTTCTCACTTCACGTAGAGCCTCAGGCATGGAGCATCCAGCCTGAAGTGGCTCCTACAGTGAGGCTGCTCCCTGAACTCTCCCCAGCTGAAGTTTTACGTAAGGAGAGACATTCCAGGCCTCAGACGAACCGAGGCCACCAAGAACTGGTGGCTGGCTACACACCAGGCTCAGGTCTAAGTGCCTTAAATGTGTCACCTAAGTGAATCCTCCCCACAACCCAAGAAGGTAGTGCTTCTTACCCCCATTTTACAGATGAGGAAACAGGCTCAGAGTCATCAAGTCATTTGCCTGAGGTCACTCGCGGGTGCGTGGTACAGCCCGTAGCGGAATGAGACAGTGAGTTCAGAGGGAGCGTGCTGACCCACAAGGGTCTGGGATCGTAGAAGACACAAATGCGCCTCTACCCCATCTTCCTTATTTCTGTTGCGGAGACCACCGTTTCCCAGGCTTGCAGGCCCTGGTCATCCATGCACTTAGCATAGCCCGGGGCTCCTCCTTTCCCTGCTTCTCTCCACAAACGCTCCCCGCCTTCCCCGCGCGTCCAGCCCCTCCTCCTGGCTTTGCACTTAGACTATGCACTAACCGTCCAGCTGCTCTCCGACCCCTAATCCGTCCTCCCTACATTAACCTACTAGAATACTGATGGGGTGACTCCACATCCTACTCGAAAACCTTCCTTTTCCCACGAAATGAAGGTAAGGCCTGGGATTCAGGATTCTACCACAGACCAGCCCCACAGCCAGCTCTTCCATGTGACCCTATGTCCCCAACACTTCAGTTCACCTCCTGTCCATACGGCACGGTTTCCTCTGGGAGGAGCTACCCCTCAGTACTCCTGATGACACACACAGATGACCTTGGGCAAGTCATTTCACTGCCTCACGCCTCAGATTTTACAAATAAACTAAAAGATTTGGACTTCTCTCCAAGGTTTCTTTAAACTCTAAGATTCCATGTCATATTTTCAGAATGGATCCTGCGGGAAGTATATGGCCATTGAAGGAAAACAGACTGACATGAAAATTAGTATATATTTGAACCAAATGCATATATTGCATCTTCAACTAGTAATTCAACAAATACTTTTTAAGGCCCACTTTATGCCATGTTTTATGCTAGTCTCTTTGGATACAAAAATCTTCCCTTTCCTCTGGAGGGCTTCTTGTCTAGTTGGGGCAGACAGGTACGTAAAAAAATAAATTCCAAACACAAAAGGTTATGTGAGTGCCGTGTATAGCACGAAGAAAAGAAATACTGGAAAATTATTGAATAAACAAAAGTCGTTTTAGTAAATTAGGCAAAAAGATTCCAAACAAGTTAATAAAACGTCTTTGAAACTTTCTGATTTAGAGATAGGGGTAAATCATGAGGGTTGATTACCCAGATGTACTGGAAATTAATGTTTTGGAAATCTGCCTTCTAGCTTGTGTCAAACTTCATGGAAAGGGGTAACTGTTCTGAAAAGAAGGAAGTTAAAATGGAGGGGAATAGGAACTCTCATACATTGCTTGTGGAAATAAAAATTGGTGGAACCACTTAGAAAAGTTTCTCTTTTAAAAAAAAAAAAAGGTTAAATATAAATTTCCCACACGACCCAGCAATTCCACTCCTACATATGTACCCAAAAGAAGTGAGGACATACGTTTATACAAAGACTTGTGTACGGATGTTCGTAAGTAACATGATTTATAATATCGACAAAAGTGGGAATAATCCGAATGTCCAGCTGGCGAATGGAAAACGACCAAAGTGTTGGATCCAGACCGTTGGATACCGCTTGGCAATAAAAAGGAGTGAGGTACTTCTCAGTGCATGACATGCTACAACATGGCTGAACATGACACACTTCTGTGAACTGTCCAGAAAAGACAAATCTGTAGTATGGAAAGTAGGTTAGCACGGCCTGGGGCTGGGGGTGAGAACGGCGAGTAACTTCGAACAAGGGATCGCTTGGAAGTGAAGGAAAGGTTCTGAAACAATTGTGGAGGTCGCACAACTGTAGATTTACTGAAAGTCACGGAACCCAACACTTAACACAGGTGAATTGCATGGTCCATGAATGACACAAACAAATAGGCTGAGAGGGGATGGCCTTCCTCTCGGTCATTTGCAATGTGTGAGCAGCTATAAGAGCTCTTGGTGCCCAAAACTCAGCCGGTACCCGCTTCTCTAGCAATCTTCTAAGAGCAGTTTTTGAGTCTTAAGTGTAAAGATGAGAGTGAAATAATTTTATTCAAGCCTCAAGAAATCCGGGATTAAAAGAAGCAATGACTAAAAATGAAAACTGTTAAGCGTTAATAAGTGGATAAAATGGATAAAATCAAACAGCCATTGATAACAATAAGGAACTTAACTTTACCTAGTTCTATTTTTTGTCTCGCAATTATATACTTATCTTCTATGCCATAATCACTAACAGTTATCAATAGTTCTAATTAGCTACTTTGACTTTTTAAAAGTATAAAGGAGCGAAAACCCTGGGCAGTTCAATTCTCTATTCACCCTGCCACTGGGAAGGATGAAGTTCAGTCCCTAAAGGTGACCTGGTGAGCAGAATAACCCAAATGTATGACAAGATCATAAATATTTATGACCACAGAAAGAAACGTTTAGTGGGGATTTTTTTTTTTTTATGAGCAAATACAAAAAACAAAAAGAAAAAGCAAGATACATTTATAAAAGGAAGTCACTCACGGGCCATCCTCCCTCTGTCATAAACAGAATGTAAACCCAAAGTGCAGTGCTGTTAAGAAAGAGTCAGATGCTGCTGGAATGCACGGGAAAGGTGGTCATTTCGAATCAGGGAGACGGCCACCGGGCTCTGCGTGGGGCCCCGAGCTGAGCTGTCAGCCTGGTTATGGTCACCACAGTTCACAAGGAACATGGAGACTCTGATTAGTACAGAGAACAGTAAAAACAAGGCCAAGATGATGAAACATGGACGCAGTCCTGAAAGGAAATGGGCTTCTGTTTTATACAAAACTTGGGACTCTGGGAGGAAGATGCTATAAGGCAATTAACAAGTACCACGGGAGGGCCAACTAAAGGTTCTTTGATGCTCAGAAGAAAAAATGACCGTTAGCATATTGGCGCAAGGGCACTTACCCAGGAACCCATAGATGGGTAAAGGGGCTGTGGACAAAATTCGGAAGGCTTATGAATTTGTAGGGGGGAAAAAATTACATCTTTACTTTTACTAACCTCTAATTGGAACTTAGCTTTTCCTACAATTACAAATGTTGACAATGAATTCCAGTAAAATTAGCAGTACCTGTGACTTCATCACCAAAAAAGAATGATAAATATTTTCACATTGCATTTCTGTTCCTATAAAGATCAATTTAGACTTACCTCGTCTTTTAAAGTATAGTATTTAGTCAGCTTCTGGCAACGATGGACTAAGAAAAGTTGAATCTACCCTCTCGCCTTTAACAACTAAACGTCTGGACGACATATATGAAACAGTAGTTTTCAGACACTGGACAATATGACAGGGACATGGCCCTTGTTTGCTGCCTGGAGAGTTCCAGGCCACCGGAGAGAGGTGGGAGACTCAGGTCTACCTGCGTGGAGAAGCTGAAGATTCAGGGAGTCCAAGGAGCTAGAATCTGCAAAGCATAGGGCCGAGGAGGACAGAGCTGCTCAAGCAGCAAGCTCTGGAGATGTGCAAAGGGTCCCCCTATAGTCTCCAGCTGAGTCATCATCAGCCATGCCTGAGGAAACTACCTGAGGCCCGGAAAGAACCTTCCAGAGGGTCAGAGGGAACCAAAACCGGAACTCACACAGGCTTCAAAATGTTCCTACTCCCATCAGCCAGCATGGAGCAAAGTTAGCCCCGGACAAAGGGATGTGCTCATCCTGCTTAGCAATGCTTGAAAGTGAGCCTCAAAAGCAACGGTAGGCAAACTTGTGTGTGAAGGGCCAGACAGTAAATATTCTCAGCTTTACAGGACGTCTAGTCTCTGTCACAATGACTCCGTTCTGCCATGGTACTGTGAAAGCAGCCCCGGACAATATGGAAATGATTGATAGTGGCTATGTGCCAATGAAACTTTTATTTACATACACTGAAATTTTAATTTAATATCATTGTCACGTGCCACAAAATATTCTTTGGATTTTTTTTAATCATTTGAAAATATAAAAACCATCCTTAGCTCATGAGCAATATAAAAACAGATAGGGAGCTGGATTTGGCCCCTGGGCTGTAATTTGCTTACCTCTGATCAAAAAGATTGTACTGTCTCTAATTAACTGTGTCTCAGAATAATTTAACTGTGTCCCAGAATTAACTGTGTCCCAAAATATTTAAAAGAATCCCCCAAATAAATTAATTAATAAAAGAAATCTAGCCCCTAACAATGTCAAATTTACAATGTCTGGCATCCAATCAAAAAGTTCCGAGCATGCAAAAAAGTGGGAACATATGATCTATAATGAGGAGAGAAATTATTCAATGAAAATAGACTCAGACATGACACTGCTGATAAAATGAGTACAGCAGGACATTAAAACAGCTATTGAAAATATACTCCAGATGTCCAAAGAGATAGAGGAAACACGAGATGCTGTGGAGAGACACAAAGATGTAAAAATGGCTCAAGTCAAATTTCTAGAAAGATAATGTAGATCAGCAATGAAAACTACACTGGGTAGGGTTAACAGCAGATTAGACACCGCTGTAGAAATAATAGTGAGCTTGAAGATACAGCACTAGAAACTAAATGTACTGAAACACAGGAAGAAAAAGGGTACAAAAAAAAATAACACGCACACATACACGCACACACGGGAAACTGTAGACAGCATCAGTGAGCCGTGGGACAGTGGTAAGCAGCCTAACATACATGTATTTGGGGTCCCCAAAGGAAATAAGACAGAAGGGGGACAAAGAAAAATACTTGAAGAAATAAAATACAGTACATATTAAATCCGCTGTTAGATCTTATTTATTGTGTTAATAAAGAAGCATATCTACTAGATCATAAATTTTCAAAAAGTTTCAATAACTATTTCCAATATAATTGGTTTCCTTTGTAATCTTAGCTTTTAAAAGCACTGATCTGAAAGGAGGTGAAACACTTCGCTAGACCGCCTAAGGGTCCAGGGTACCATGGAGGTCAAGATCCCAGGTGATACTGGTACCCTCTCAGGTATGGGTCTCTGCCACGGCTCTAGACCATTCTCTGTCAGGGTCCTCTATGATCTATACATCTCCAGCACTTAACGCAGAGCCTGGCACCTCAAAGTTGCCCACTGATTGTTTGATAAAGAAGGCATTTAAAAAAATGTTCTCTGTGTCCTTGGAAGATTAAACAAGAAATAGGAATAAATTAGGAATAAATAGGAATAAATGCTGACGAAGGTCCCCCCCGACCGATGGGATTTGCCGTCTGTCAGTTCACCCACCTCGTTTCGTATACGCTGTCCCATCGGTCCTCTCTACAGCCCTGGTCTTGGTAAAGAAGCTGGGCCCTGAAGACCGAATCTTTACCCAAGTCTCTGAGTTTGTGAGCGATGGGACCAGACGCCCCAAAGCAAGTCCCCCCTAGGCCAGGGCTGTGGCCAAACAGGAAAAGACTTCATGCCAACCAAATCCTGGGCCAGACCGTGGAGCGATCATGTGAAGTCCTCGAGGGAACCCCAGCCTTAGCAGGATCTTAGGGGGGGCCCAGGCTCTTCTATCCCTTGGGTCTAATTCCCTTTCATTAAGGTGAACTCATACATGGGCGCTGGGGTGTGGCAGTTAGGGAAGCAAAGATACCATGAGAGGATGTCCTAGCTCCTGACCCTGCCCTAGCCACTCACAGCCTGTCACCCCTAGCTTTCTTCAAAGCCTCCCTCAGGGCCTCTTTCTTAATTCTGTTGATAAGCAGTAGAGGGCGGGGCTTGGGAGGCTCCATTTGCTTTAGGCAGCACCTCATAGTCACCCTTCAAAAGATCCCCAGTTCTTGCTACCTGCATCTGATTTCTGATACCCAAGACAAGTCAAGTCCCCCACTTCACCATAATGAAAGACGAGACCCTACATCATTGAAATGATTCTTCTGCTAAATGCAGGAGTAATACTAGGAACAAATAATTCAAGATTGGTTAGAAGGCAATACGGCAACACTGTGGAACCTTCGGGATCAGGGGGTCCCGCTTCAGACCCCTGAGTCGAGTGGTGGTGATGAGACCTTCCTTGCCCTTTATTTCCTGCCGTCCTACTGCCCTGGGTACTTTCTACCTTGTGACTTACTGTGGGTGCCTCATTGTTAAATGCAGATGCCAGGTCTCATTCCAGATAGGCTAAGTCAGAATCCTGGGAGGCAGGCCCAGGACTATGCATTTTCACAAGTTTTCCCGCTGATCACGAGTCTCGCTCCGCGTGAGGACTATGATGCACTTGGCACTTCGGGAAAAGGCCAAATGAATTACGCATTGGGTTAAGAAAGCCAAAGAGAATAACATCCACATACGCACTAGAACTATAGCTATTGAAACACCACATTCTTATGTCAAGCATAAAAAAAAAAAAAAGACCGTGAGGTAAATACCAAGAGTTGTACATCATGTTCTTTTTTTTCTTTAAAAAAAGAAAAAAAAATGCTCTTCTGATGAGGTGAAAGCCTGATGACCCACTTCATCCTGAGTCCATTCATCACTCCTCCCTCCCGGCCTTTTCAGATGTCAAAGCACAGGTGGTTTCTAATGGCCCCACTTGGTAGCATCTGTTCATCTCTGTCTCCCAGGGTCCCATAATGGTAAAGTATTGATTAAAACAAAACAAATGACAAAATCTCCCTCACTCTGCTTTTCTTTATCAATTTACGCTTCATACATGTCGGAGGCTCGGAAGTGGACTAACACGACTCCAGAGAGACAGAGCGAGGGAGAGAGATAGATCTCTAGCCACCCCTTCAGCAGGATCCAGCCTCAGTCAATATTTTTGGCACGAATACTGGGTTCTTTAAGAAAATAGTGTTTCCCAAACTCCAACTGTTCAAACTCCTCTGTCAGAGTTTTGCCATATCCACTTGTGGACTGTATTATTATTTGCTTATTTTTTTTTTACCTGAATCGAGTCACTTTAAAAACTGTTTCTCCTTCTCCTAAAGAATAATATATATGAAATTACTGGCTTGATATGCTAAGTATATTTTAAAACATATTAAAGTAAATACATAATTCTCAAAATAAAAAGAAATAGGTATCTTGAAGCACCTACAATCATCCTGGGTGGCTCTCTGGGAAACTCTGGCATAGAGCAGAGCTAGGGGCCCAGGCCAGTGCCCAAAGCCTTCCCACAAGAACCTCCCTCCATACGCTGCCAGCGTTGAAATAAAGAAGTCCCTTGAGAGTAGGTTGACACCAGCATGAAGCTTTGGCTATTAATCATCAAGGCAGACCGCCCACCCACTGTGGTTGGGAATTCAGCATGGACTGGCAGAAAGGACAGGCGGCGAGGGGGAAGGCGGGGAGTAAGTTGCTGACCAATGGGTCTGAGTTTCACATGAGAAGTGCAAGCTGGGGAACGTGGCTTTCTGGGCCTCTGGGCTGCCCGTGCTGGCTCACACCCACACGGCTCAGCCAGGCATCCCCATTTCTCCCCGAGTCAGTAATCAGGAGCTTACCAGCATATCCCATCTGTTTCCTTGAGGCAGGTGACATCCCTTTCAATCATGGGAGCTGCACAGGGAGAAGCCAGCTCCTGGCACTCCGGAGCACTTGGCATTCAGCAAATCAACTTTTCCTGTGGGCCTGCGTTGGCCTTCGAGGCAGTGCTCTGCATCTAACCACATGTCAGAGGCGGCATTTAATGCCGGCAAAGGAATACCAGCTTCATACCGCACAGAGCCGAGGGTGAGGCAGCAGCTGGCTGGTTGGTGACGGTTCGGCCAAGTGGACACTGTACCGTGGGCGTGAAAGGGGCTGCCATGGAGGGTGCATATCAAGTCACAGATGAGAGCCCAGCTTTGGCTGCCGGGCGAGCCGTGAGAGATTGCAACATGTTTTTAGCTGACCTCAGCTCCGCAGAGCCAGGCTCTCAGGGAGCAAGGTTGAGGGGACTCAGGCGCCCTTGAGCATTTTTCCCAGAACGGCCGGGTATGTCAGAAGACCCAAGTTCCAATTTCACTGTCTTTCTTCCTAGCTCTGTGACCTGAGATGACTCCATTAACCCATCTGCCTCTCGGTGACTTCATCTATGCAAAGCTGCTGTCACCCCCACCTCCACATACCTCTTGGGGCCGTTCAGATCCCGTGGGATGTGACAGGTAGAATGAATTGAGTACTAATGGGGAGAAGCCTGGCTGGACGCGTGGGGAGCCCAGGACACCTCAGGCCCTGTGGCTGCTTTCGAGACGGCTTCAGTATATTTGAATGAATGTGAATGCGTGAAAATCAAACAATGCGAAGTGCCGGACAGACTCGTGATAGGTTACCTTGGGTGTGGGCAGGGGTGAGGAAGGACCAGATTTGAAGGTGGAGTAGTTAATTTTTCTAAAATACATCTTCATGTCTGTATAATAAACTTAATCTTTTTCAAAGATAATTATAGAGAGTCGAATTGTGCAATCAGATCCATGAGGCAGACATAGTCTCGGGAGGCAGAAGTGAGAAAGTCCTACAGGCTGTGAGTAGTCAGAAAAGACTATATGCACCAGGGAGACCTGACTTGGGTGATGAAGGAGGGACCGATCTGGGCAGGTGAGAGGGAGCAAAGCCATCCTCTCAGGGGACCAGCGCGAGCAAGTGGCGGAAGCCTGGACCTCGGAGTGGCGGGAGCAAAGGGGAAAGGAGGCCGGGCAGATGAGCACCCAGGCTCACACTGGGCACTCAAGCACACACACGGACCCATCACCTGCCAGGTCAATATGTACTTACTATCTGAGCATACAAGGTCCGTAGCGAATACTAGAAATGTCAGCACTTGGTTCGTTTCAGAGATAACGAAGAAAGAAAACGCTCAGGTTTAAAGAGGTTGGGGGGCGGGGAGCCAAAACCATAAGCAAAAAGACCCAGGGAGAGTTAAACCACAGAAAATGTAGAAAGAAGCTGTGCTGAGGGATTTAATAAAATTTCCACATCTTAAAAGTGCCCTGGGTGGGGTCTGGGAAGTGAAAGATAGAGTCATTTGTATCATCCTTTTCTCCCCCAAGGAAACCAGCCGGCAGCCACTCAAAACCTAGGCTCTGGCTGCTGGAGGAAGCGGTGGGGCAGCCACACCTACAGCTCATGATAAAATCTGAGACCAGACTATGAGCTGTGCAGGGGACGCACTTGGAGCTCAAGACAGATGCTAGCCTGACCCACAGCTTCCCACCTCTCCACATACCGGTCTCTCCCAAACGTCCAGGGGACAAACAAGGGCCTCGGGGCTGGCATCCTGGGCTGGCGTCCCCCCAGAGCCCAGAGACTGGCCATGGGGTTTGGACCGAGTCCTTGGCCTCGCTCAGCCTCAGGTCCTCCCTCTGTGAGATGAAAGCGCAAGGAGCCCTGGCCAGGGGGGTGACATGAGACAGGGCCTCGGTCAGGGGACGGCTCCCCGTCGTGTCCATGTCGTTTATTCACATCACGCACAAGAAACTCGGACACTGCCATGGCTGTGAGGGTGGCTTCCCAGGACGCTTCCCCTGCTGGCAGCCTCCTGTTTCTGGACTCGTGGCACTGAGGTGGGGTGCGGGAGTCAGGGAGGGATGCAGGAGTTACTGGGCTTCCTGGGCTGGCCACCCCACACTGGCTGTGGAAAAGGGCATCCCCATTTCCGGGAGCTCTACCCAATAGTTCGCCCAACAGACGCATGACCCACATCGGCGAGTTTGAGGTTTGTCAATGACTTAGCCGATGCCATCACTTTGCGTTTGCAAATCTGTCCTCTGAACTTGAACATGCCGTTGTTGGGATTTGTTGTTTGAAGTATGTGCGCATGGTGGAGGGAGGTGGGGAGGTAAAAACAGGTCCCCTTCCTGGCTGTCATCTACGCTTGCTAACCTAAGGCAGCTTTCCAGAGATGGCTCTGCAGTGGCAGCTAAGGGTCTGAATGCCAGCTCTGCCACCGGCTAGCGCGGGGGTGTATTTGGAGCAAGTTTCTTTATGTCCCTCTGCCTCAGTTTGCTCATCTGTAAAATGGGGGTCATTGGGAAGATAAATCCGAGGGCGTATGTGAAGTGTGAAGGCAGGGCCTGGCACACCGTGTGTGCTCAGTGTAAGGAGCTACGTGGGCAGCTTCATTCCATAAACCTTTATTGAGTATCTACTATGTGCCCGGCATCTGGGCTCAAGGGATACCACAGTGAACGAAGCAGAAAAGGTGTGAGGGGGGAGGGACAATAAACAGGCAGAGAGCAAAATGCCTGGGGTGTGCACGGTGACAAGGACCAGGGAGGAAAATGGAGCTGGGTAGGAGGAGGGTGAAGTTGTAAATAGGATAATTAGTAGAGGACTTGAGAATGCGCTGTTCAAACAAATACCAGAAAGGTTAGCCACAAGGACGTGGGGGTGGGGATGGGGGTCTGTCCTGATCTCGTACCAGCTGTTCCTTTCTCAGGCCCTGCTCATTGGGCCAACTCTCCCTTTCCCCATCACTCTGCCTTGGGGCCAGACAGAATGCTCCACCTTCCCCAACGCTCTGAGGCCCCCGCCTGCCTGTGGCCTGTGGCAGGTGCTGCTCTCGGTCTGGACTCTTCCTTGAGTGCTCAGCCATTCTCCTTGCCTGGCCAGCTCCGCGTCCTTCAGGACTCAGCTTAGCCGCCCTGCCCTCTACTAAGCCTCACAGACCCTCCAACCCCCGCCCTGCAGTCACATTAGGTGCTTGGTCTCTGGGTTCCCGCCGCAGTCTGTAGCACCCCCATCGCAACACAAAACACAGGGGTTCCTCCGAGCAGGGACTAGGGCCGCACTGCCATCTGAGACCTGCGCCGCGGGTCCGTGTCAGAGGAGCACATGAAAGCGGGAAAATGTCTCCCGCCTCTCCTGGGATCTCTGTCATGACTTCCCGGCTCCAGGTCCCAGGTACAACAGAGCCCTTCAAGCTTCACCCTCTGGGGTCCCTTCCCCTTCCTCCAGAAACTTGCTGATAGTACGGGCGAGGGAAGAACCCCCTTCCTTGCAGAGGCATGGGGGAGGGGGTCCTTCCCGGGGACATCCCCAAGTCACCCGAAGGGTTCCCACCACCTCTCAATCGAATGTCACGAGAGCGACGTGAAGAAACTCGCAAAGTTCTAGGTGATCTTGTCTTTCGTTACTGTCCGGAGGATCCCTGAGAGGAGTGAAGAGGAAGCAAGAGTTCGGGAAAAGATCCAGTGAGAAAAACCGAACGAGGAAAGGAGCTAAGCCCCTGGGAGCCCAGCGCTGACGTCTTTCTTCACCCTTCCATCCGACATGCGCTGGGGACCTGCCTCGCGCCACCCTCGGCCAAGGCACCGGGCATGGAGAGAGGGAAAGGTCCTCGTCCCGGCAGAGGGCTGAGGCGTGGATGCGTGCAGACGGATGCTGGGTGCTGCACGGTCTTGTGAAGGGCCCAGGAGGAGAGCTTCTCGATGGTGATTTTTTTGCAGTGATATACTTTTTTTCTGTATCATGCCTGGCAGAGCCAATAGCGGACTTGTGGCCTAGGCCGGGGCTTCTGGAAGTGCAGGGTTCCAAGTTGGAAGGTCAGAGGCCTTATTCCAGGGAACAGTGAAGGGCCGTCTAAGTCCGCATTATGGGGCGCCGCCCGCAGGCCCTTCCCAGCACCCAGCTGCCGGGAACTTTGGCTGCTGGAGCTCACGACTGGGTCCCTCTGCCTTCCCCAGGGGCAGCTCACAGGTAAGGACTGGGTGACAGGGAAGCAGAAAGTGATCTACTCTCTAGGGGCCACCTCAGCTCCAGAGCTGGCATGGGCTCCGGCCTCGGTTACCAACCCGCTTCCTTCACCCTGCCCCCCCAAGAGATGCTCCTAATTGCACCCCCGACACACCTACGTGCAAATCTCCAACTCGGAAATGGATTCCAGGGAACCGGACACAAAAACGAAACCTGTTTCAGACCTTGTCCGTCCACTTCATAACGGGTCCTGGACTAGCCTGGGCACCCTGATGACGGGCATCGTGAATGCCACACATTGACCTCTAAAGGCCTCTGAGGACTGAGAGAATCAAGACTGTCACTGTTCCTTGGGGACTTCAGAATTTCCAGGCTGGAAACGTTCTCATTCTTTTTGGCATTTCTATCCAACGTCTGGCAGCCTTCACCATCTGGAAGTTCTTCCTTGCTTCAAACCGGAATCCCCCCTTCTGTGATGTCTCCCCATTTCCTCTCTCTTTTCCTCCATGGAGCCGTGTTCTTGCCAAGAAAGAAAGTTAAAAGGGAACAAAGACATATGGTTTTCTTATTAAGACCAAAGCCCGCATTTTAGGAGAGTCACAGGAAAGCGTTCAGATGAGGGCAGCGGAAGTGCCTTGGCCTGCCACCAACATTCGAAATGGATTTTTTTTTTTTTTAAAGTTACCAAAACAATAAGTCCTCCTTTTTGTCCAGTTCATTAAACTTTGGAGTAGTAGGAATATGCTGGAGGCCCCTACTCAGAGGCGGCATGGTGCAGAGTTTGGAGTCTGACGCGTGACATTCCAAAGCCTGTTCCTGCCACTCGCTAGCAGTGTGACCCTGCAGAAGGCTCTTCGCCTCGGAGCCTGAGTTTTCCTTATTGCACAATGGGGGACACCAGCTACCTGCCTGTGGCGCAGGGTTATTGAGAGAGTTAGGCTGAGGACATGAAAAAGCTCACAAACCATGAAACCCTGTCGCAGTGTGCGTATCCAAGACTGAAATCCAGGACAATTTTCTGAGCAGCTACTAGGTACTGAATCGCACTGTTTTTTGTTTTTTTTCTTTTTCTTTTTTTTTTTGAGAAATTGACAGACTGATACTGAAATTCATATGGAGATGCAAAGGACCTAGAACAGCCAAACAATTTTGAAAAAGAAGGAAGTTGGAGGACTAATACCACCCGATTTCAAATCCTATTATAACCTTAAAACCGGCAGGACGGTGTGGTATCATGGGTGTAATGATAGACAAACTGACCAACGCAACAGAAGAGAGTCCAAAAAACAGACCTACACATATATGGATAACAGATTTTTTTTTTTTTTACAAGGGTGCAAAGGCAGTTCTGTCATTTCAACAAACAGTGCTGGGACAGTTGGATATCCAAATGCTAAGAAATGAACTTGGAACAGACACAAAAATGAACTTATACCATATCCCAAAGTTACCTCAAGATGGATCATAGGTCTAAATGCAAAACCTAAAAACTATAACATTTCTAGAAAAAAATATATGAGAGAAAACCTTTGTGACCTTGGGTTAGATGTGATTTCAAAAGTATAACCCATCAAACAAATGGATAAATTGAATTTCCTCAAAATTTAAAAAAACTTCTGCTTTTTAGAAAATAACTTAAGAGAATGATAAGTTAAGTTGCAGACTTGGAGAAAATAGTTGTACACTATATATCTGATAAACAACTTGTATCTAGAATATATAAAGAACTCTCGAAATGCAATAATAAGAAAGCTAACAATACAAGTATAAAAAAAAAATGGGTAAAAGACTTGAACAGACACTTCACCAAAGAGAAAAACAGGTTTCAAATGAGCACAATGAAGGATGCACAGTGTCATTCGTTATAAGAGAAATATAAATTAAAACCATAGTGAGATACCATGATATGTATATATACTAGAATAGCTGTTATGGACTGAATATTTGTGTCCCCTCAAATTCATATGTCGAAGACCTAAATCCCCAGTGTGATGGTATTTGGAGGTGAGGCCTTTGGGAGGTGATTAAGGTTAGATGAGATCATGAAAGTCAAGCCCCCGTGATGGAATTAGTGCCCTCGTCAGGGGAGGAAGAGACCAGAGCGTCCCAGGGTAGAGGCCTGGAATCCTCCATCCGGTGATGTTACAGGTAGGCTGACTCTTTGACTTGAGCTGGCCCGATCCTTCGCACCTGGCCCCACAGACCTTCCCAGGCCCTGGAGCAGAGGTGGCAGCAAGTGGGGGTTAGAAGCCTGGGTCCAAGCATTGACTTGGCCACTACTTGCCCTCTGACCTTGAGCTGATCCCTGAATCTTTCTGGCACAACAGACATATGATTCCATGTTTCCGTGGAGTGGAGTGGGTGTGTAGGGCTGGTGGCTAACTGGTGGCCTTGAGTTCACCCTGCTGGTTCATGTGTGGGGTGTGCCACCTGCGAGCCTGGTTGGGTTTCTTGTAGGTTCCCACGGAGATCACCCTTTTGTGGGAGGTATCTGATGCTGACCAGGCGATGATTCCACTCATCTTTCTGGAAGCCTCAGCTTTTAGCCCGAAGAATTACTCAGGGGAAGTCAGAGCTCATAATTATTTGACTAATCCTCATGTGGCAACACACTGGAGATTGTTTTTTTAGCACGAGTCAGGGCCTGATTGAGAGATTTGCTCCCTGCAGCCTTGCCCCGTCTGGGTCTGCAGGCTGGGAGAGGGCGCCTCTTTCCCGGGAGCCCGCGGACAGGGAAATCTGGGTGAGAAGGTGCACAGCTGGGTCTCGGGACCCCTGAGAACCTACATAATGCCATGTCTTAGTCTTCCAGGGCTGCCGTAGCAGATGATTACAAACTTGGTGGCTTAAAACAGCACAAATTTATTCTCTCTGTTCAGGAGATCAAAAGTCTGAAATCGAGGTGTCAGCAGGGCTTTAGGGAAGAATCCGCCTTGGCTTTTGCAGCTTCTGGCATTTCTTGGCACTTCTCTCCTTGCTAGATGCTTCTCTTATTTGTCCTTTCTTCTCCAACCCATAGCTACTGTGCTATCCAGGCTCTCTCTATTCTTGCTGGGACTGGTGCAGTAGTCTTCCAGCCTGCCTCAGTCTCCTGCCTTCATTTTCATCTCCTCCTCTCATTCTCTTTGCTGCTCCAGAGGGATTTTTTCTAACCCTCAAATTACCCTGTATCTTCCCTGCTTCAGATATATGTCAAAAGGGCAAGTCCAGTCTCCTTGGCATGGTGGGGGTTTTTGTTTGTTTATGTTTTTCTTCCTCCCTCCTCCCTCCTCTCCTTCCTCCCTCCTCCTTCCTTCTTCCTTCCTTCCCTGTTATTTATTTCTTCCTTCCTTCCTTCTTTCCTTCTTTCCTTCTTTCTTTCTTTTTTGTCTTCCCTTGCTGGGGTGGGAGGCCCTGACCAGCTGCTCAGCTTCTTGTCCAGGTCTCTGCTCACATCTTTCACTCTGATAAGACCTTCGAACAGACTTTCCTCTGACCTTGAAATGCCTTTTCTTCTGCTCATCGTTCAGTGCCCAGTTCACCAGCCAGAATCTCTGGGAGGTCTCCAGCCCTGTCATGTGTCCTGAGCACCTGCCATGGCCATCGTACTTGTCGCCATCAGCATTATCCACTGACATGCCCAGGGCCTTCTTCAAAAGAGTTAGTGCCCTTTGGGGGCCAAGATGGCACATCCTCAACCTTTATGGCCACCGTCGTGCCCAGCACAAAGCTTAGCACGTAGTAGGTGCTGGATAAAGTTCGTGGAGTGAATGGCCTACTTACTAATGGCAAGTCGTTCAGAGGCAGTGGTTCTGTTTAATCATTATTCATTTTTTTTTTTTTTGGCATGTCTTAAAGTTGTGGGAATTTTGTTCCTACATGCACAGTGGAGGAGCCTGACAGAGCCTAACCACAGGCAAAGCCTTCCTCAGGTACTTATTCTCTGTACACTCGGGCAGGTCACCAGGTTTTTGGGGGGAATCTCTGCTTCCTCACCTGAATACTGGACTGTGTTCACCTCCCTCAAAATAGTGGCAATGTGACCGACCCTAAAGCTACCATCTGAGCCTGCAGTTCTACTCCGGGGTGTACGTCCGAGAGAAATATGTCCTCCCAAAAACTCGCACGTGAATGTTCATAGCAGCATTATTCATAATAGGCAAAAGGAGGAAACGACCCAAATGCCCATCAGCGCGCGAATGCATAAGCAAAATGTGGTATATCCACATGACGGACTAATACTCAGCAATGAAAAGGTATACAGTACTGACGTTTGCTACGGCATGGCCGAACCTTGAAAACATTATGCTAAGTAAAAGAAACCGGGCACGAAAGATGTATTATATGATTCTAGTCATATGAAATGTCCAGGATAGGTAAACCCGTAGAGACAGAAAGTAGATTAGGGGTTGCCAGGCTTGGGGGAAGATGGAGGGGAGTGTCAGAGGGGCAGCAGCTGTAAAGTATCGGGTTTCTTTATGAGGTGATGAAAATGTTCTAGGATTGACTGCAATGATGGTTGTATCGCCAGACGAACTGCGTGGCAGGTGAACTACATCTCAACAAGGTTGTTAGAGAAACCAAACCAAAATGAGCAGTAGCAACGCGGCAGAGTGGTCCAGCGCCTATGTTCTGGCATCTGACAGACCTGGGTTTAAAGCCTGGCTCTACCACTAACCAGCCGTGGAAGCGTGGGAAAATGAATGGATTTCCCAGAGCTCCAGTGTTTCATCTGCACGATGAAGATAATCCCAATACCTACCTCCCAGGGCTGTTTTAGGGTACATGAGAAGAGACTCGTAAAGCCCTTGGCAC
>NW_024354502.1:2810174-2812116 GCF_902729225.1 Pteropus medius | reverse complement strand
TTCTCGCTTCAGTTCCCAGCTCGTCGCTGAGTGCCTTCCCCGTGTTGAGTGCTGGGTTGACAAAGGGTTTTTTGAAGTGGTCGTCCCTGTTTCTCTTCCCTCCGGCAACAAACGACAGTCCCCATTGTCCCATGTCTTCATCAGCACTTGATGGTGTTAACTCATCATTTCCCTTTACTTAAAAAATGCTGTAAAGGCAGCTTTAAAAAGGCATGACGTTTCCTATTTTTCTAACGCCCATGAAAACAGATGCACGGATATTGAAATGGAAATCATTTATTCAAGGACCACCTCAAGTCAGGTGGAGCAGGCCTGGCTGGACACGCGTGTCCCCGCTGGAGACCTGCCCCTCCCCAGGCCGTCCCTTCTCCCCTCGCTCCACAGAGTCTCTCAGGGTCTCCCTGAGCTTTCAGCCACTCCCGGGCTGCAGCGCGGACCTACTATGCTCCAGGCACCCTGCGGGCTCCCGCCTCGACGACAAACAGACAGACGGGAACAGCTGTCACTGCTCTTCGAGGAGCCACCTTCCATCACAGTCTTTACAGTGTGCTCGCCCTCCCAGCAGGGAGCCCGTCTGCCAGCGCAGCCAGCTGGGCGCCGNTCTGACGCGTCTCTTCTCTCCCCGCCTGCCTGTGAATATCAGGGTTCTTGTTTTCTCGCTTCAGTTCCCAGCTGGTCGCTGAGTGCCTTCCCCGTGTTGAGTGCTGGGTTGACAAAGGGTTTTTCGAAGTGGTCGTCCCTGTTTCTCGTCCCCATTGTCCCATGTCTTCATCAGCACTTGATGGTGTTAACTCATCATTTCCCTTTACTTAAAAAATGCTGTAAAGGCAGCTTTAAAAAGGCATGACGTTTCCTATTTTTCTAACGCCCATGAAAACAGATGCACGGATATTGAAATGGAAATCATTTATTCAAGGACCACCTCAAGTCAGGTGGAGCAGGCCTGGCTGGACACGCGTGTCCCCGCTGGAGACCTGCCCCTCCCCAGGCCGTCCCTTCTCCCCCTCGCTCCACAGAGTCTCTCAGGGTCTCCCTGAGCTTTCAGCCACTCCCGGGCTGCAGCGCGGACCTACTATGCTCCAGGCACCCTGCGGGCTCCCGCCTCGACGACAAACAGACAGACGGGAACAGCTGTCACTGCTCTTCGAGGAGCCACCTTCCATCACAGTCTTTACAGTGTGCTCGCCCTCCCAGCAGGGAGCCCGTCTGCCAGCGCAGCCAGCTGGGCGCCGTCCTCCTCGGGGGCCCCTGCGACCCTTCTCTCACCTGCCCCGCTCCGTTGCTCTGGCACCTTATGAACTTTTTAGGTGGACCTTCCGCTCCCCATTGACCCCCTTGCCATCGCCACTGCCTTTGTGGGACCTCCCTCCTCCTCCCTCCCCTGCTATCTGGCTGGCCTCTCACAGAAGCTCCTAAGGGACCTTCCTGCCTCCCAGAGTCCTGTCCCCTTCCTGTCCATTCTCACGAAGCAGCCAGAGTTAGTCCTAGAATCACAGAGCTGGCCTCCACTCCTTCCGGCCTGTCCCGCAGGGCCCCTGGGACAAGGTCTCTACACCTTATTCTGACACTTAAACCTCTCCAAGTGTGGCCCCAACGCCCTCTCCATTTCCTCCTATGTCCCTCCCCACACCAAACTACTCAGCATTCTGAGTCCAAGGTGCCTCGTCCGAGCCGCTGGTCAGTCTGAGCCCTTTGCCTGGAACACCTTTCCAGTCTCTGTTCAGCACCTGTAATGCAGCCCAGCTCTTACCTCCTCCAGGAAGCCTTCCCTGATCTCGCCCCATCTAAGCCCATCTCAGTTCAGTTTTTTAGGTGACCCTGGTCTGTTCCTGCATGGTCTCCTGCTCCTCTCCATGCTCTGCTGAGCTCATCTGCCAATGACTGCAGGGGGCCTGACCGTGTCCAGTTGGTCTTTATACCCCAGAGTCTGGCTTGTCAGCTG
>NW_024354502.1:2787691-2806562 GCF_902729225.1 Pteropus medius | reverse complement strand
GAGCGATGGCAAAGGGCCGGTCTGAGTCATCCTCAGGGCAATTCCAGAGAAGGCCCAACCCCCAGTCCCCCCCCTCCCCAGGAAGTGTGTTCAGACCCCACATCCTGGCTCCAGGCGATACGGTCTTGGCCCCATCAAGGTTAAAAGCCAGTCGGAGGGATAATGATACCACAGCACAGGTCCCAACCCTGTCGCTCACCAGCTGTGCAACCTTAGCTGGTTAGCTTAACCACCCTGAGACTGCTCAGGAGGGAGAGAGAGCAGGGAGCCCACCTCGCAGGGCGCTGTGAGGTCTGAGGGCCCTCAGGCCCACCCACGATGGGCCTGCCGTGACACGAAGCCTATGGACGACTGCAAAGATGATGACCAGGACCAGGGGCAGATGTGGGAGGATACCAGGTAGCCTGGGGGCCTCTGGGAATGTTCTCAATCCCTCCCCCCAAATCTGGCTAGCGCCCAAGTTCATGGGACAGAGAGGGAACAATGGTTGCTCTGGGTGAGTGACTTAGGTCTCCCGGGCACTGTCAGAGATGGAACTCACACAGGGGCTGTGAAATGGCCAGGCAAATGGACTCCACAGGCTGGTCAGAAGGCAGAGGAAAAGAGGCCCTTCCTGGGGGAAATGGTTGCTCTCGCCCCAAAGGTAAGGTGTGGGAGCACCCCTTACTATCTACCCAGGCTGTCCTGGATCTCCTCCAAATCTTGCTGAAGCACCCACGGACCACTGGTCCTGCTGGTGTCCCTTATCGTCCTGGGGACACCTTGCCTGGGGCAACGACAGTTGGACCCACCTCGGAGGGCGTAGTTTTGGTGAGAATGGGGTTTGCCTTAGTCTACTTCAGGGCTCTCTGCTTCTAACGTAGGCTCAAGACACTGAGAAGGGAAGAGGAGTTGGCAAAAGGTGGACAAGGTGCCTTTCTGAGCAGTTCAACTTAAAATGCTTATTGCCAACCGATAATCATTTCTCATTTCCTCATTTGGACAATTCTGCCACAAGCCCATTGTACAGAAGAGGAAACTGAGGCTTAGCATTAAGGCTCTGCTCCTGTGGTAGTATGTGGGCTGATCTCTCTTCCTACTCTAAGGTTGATGGCAAAATTGAGCTCTAGCTTAAATCTCAGTGACAGGACGGAAAGAAACAAATGCTCCTGTTTATTAGAGCTGTCCCTTGAATCCTGGTAAATTTTAAGCAATCCTGCCTCAACTTCATCCATGCTGTCCTCTCTACCTGGAATTCGCTCCCAAGCCTGGCAGGTCCTACCTGACCTTCCAGATTGTCCTTCGGTGTCCTTACCTCCCAAAAGAAGCCTCTGGAAGAAGCAGCAAACTGAGTCAAGAAACTCTCTCTTCCCCAACATATAGTTGGGAAGATGGCAGAAGGTCTCGGAGTCCTTGGGCTCAACAGCTGTCCCCCCTCAACCCCCCGTGCTGAGTGTTTTTAAAGGCTGAGTCGTCGGGCATCCTCGTCCTTTCAGCCCACGTCGTCAATAGATGCCGCCAAAATAACACCCCTTCTTGTTTAGTTTTGAATTTCTTTTTATGTGAGAAAAATATGCCCCTTTTTATTATGATACTAGAATTTCAGTTACTTGCAGACTAAAGGACTAACTAATACATGGCAAGTTGCCAGGCTGCTGAGGCAGCTGGGGAAGGGTCGGGGCTGGCCAAGAAATATGAAGACAAGAAACGATGTTCGACGGGAGAAACTTAAGACTCGGGTCCCACAGTGTTCCGTTTCTTCTTCTGAAACTTGACATGGCATCAGCACAAACACCCGGGGGGACATCTTTTTCCGGTGGAGGGAGATTGGAAAAGACGTGAACGAGGAATGCCCTGGGGTCCGGCCTCACGCCGAAGACTCGCAGCTCCCCGTCTCTCTGCGGAGAAGTGACTCACGGCAGTTGTGACACTCCGAGGCCCGTGTGTATTTACGTTTTTGCGCTTTCACTGCTCTGGCCGGAAAGATTTCCAGCTTGAGGTGGTTCTCCCAAGGGAATCGTGGCTGGGAATGAGGAATGGCTGGAAGGAAGGAAGTCGTGTTCGACTCACAGGGAACAGTCCACAGAACGCACAGGTGAAGGCCAGGTAGTCGTTTCAGGCCAGTTTGGGTCCCCTTCTGCTTTTCCTCTTTTCTAGAAGGTTCCAGTTCCATCTGTAAAAATCCTTCTGCACTTTCTCCCAAACACACACACACACACACATACACACACACACACACCCAGGAATCTCTATTTGCCTCCATTTTGCAGATAAGGACAGCTAATATTTATTGACTGCTTACCATGACCCGGGCTTGTGCTGAGAGCCTGACTTTCATTAGCTAAAAAAATCCTCACGCCAAGCCTGTAGGTGGGTTTTTAACTACTCGTTTGACAGACAAGGAAACTGAGCACAGAGAGGTTAAGCGACTTGTGCAAAGTCACACAGGCTGGAAGAAATAGTGCAGTCAGGATTAAAACCCAGGCAGCCAGACTCTAGAGCTCAGACTGGTGACAACCCTGTCTCTCTGCAGAGGAAAGTAAGGCTCAGAGAGGTTAAGTGACTTGCCCGAGGTCGCAGAGCACTTGGACGATTTGCACTTGGCTCAGTCTAGCTAATGATTCCTCATTCTCGCGTTCTCCCCGACACCTCTGCTTGCCTCTGACCCCTCCGACAGCATCGCCCATTGGCCCCAGCGTAGGCCTCCTGTGGGAAAATGAGCACAAGACTGAAAGTCTGATTTCAGCCTCCTTTCTGCTGTTTACTCATTCGGTGACCTTGCACAAATCACTCTTCTCGTCTGTCAATCGAGATGTGGCTTTGCCCCTTCCACCTGAGAGGCCTCTGTGGATCAAATGTGAGTGGGGCTGTGGCAGAGTGGAATCCGTTTTCTTAATGTCCCAGCCTGGGGGCGACTGTTCCCGGGGCGAACATTCGACCTGCAGGCCTTGTTCTGGAGGCCGGGTAAGTTTGGGGTTTCCTGCTGCTGTTCAAAATCACCACCCTCCATAAAATGCTCAGGGATGCAAGGGTTTTGCAATCAGTTATTGCATCAGGAAAGCTCTCTGAATAGCCCCATTCTACCCTCTTCCCCGCCCAGGTGCTGGCTCAGCCAACGGGAGGCTGGGCAGTGAGGGGGACTGATACAGACAGTGCATGTGGCAGGAGCAGGGGACCAGGACCTACACCCAACCCCCAGGAGAGTGCCAGTCCTCTGGGGGTAAAAGGAAGAGAAGCAGGAGCTGTAGTGCTGGACTGGGAGTGGGGTGGGGGCACTAATGAGTTGGGTGGCAGCCCCTCCTCTCCCCCCCCGCCAAGGAGCTCAGGGCCCCGCCCCGCCAGGAATCAGCTGTAACACAATCTCTGAGTCTTTCATTCCTCATCTGCAGAAGGGGAGCCTAGCTTACCCGGGGAGGGGTCAATGTGCACACGTCCCCTCACTTTTAAAATCAGGCCCCCAGTGAGCCCGATCATTGGTGTCATTACGCTGTGACTCTGTCTGGCCTCTCGACCCCAGAAGCACCATGGAAAAATCCGCAGTTTCGGTCACCCTGGGCCTGCCGCCATGACCTTGAGACAGTTCCTCTGACCTCCGTGAACCTCATCTTTGGGTCGGGACTATGCCCACCAAGTCCGTGGGGCGGTGGTGTGAATTCAGTGAGAAAATGGATCTGGAGGCCCCAGCCCAGTGCCTGGCACAGAGGAAGTGCTCTTCAATGGTGGCCTTTATCATGACTCCTGCTTGGATGGGACCCTGAAGGGAGCGGAGCTCAGGGAACAGAGGAAGCGATTGTCTGGAGGCGGACGGGGGAGGGAGCCTCCCCGGCACGGGCAGTGAGAGTCCTCGCCCCTCTGGGTCCGCGGAGCCCTGCTGTGTCCGCTTTATTCATTGGGGTGGCATGTGTCCTCCTCACTGCCTGGGAACAGCGAGGGAGGCAGCCCTTCCGGAACACAGCACCCTTGGGACTTTCCTATGCCCTCCGTTTACCCACAGGTTCCTACCCAGGGGCTCCTAAGGCACTTCTAACCCTCTCCTGCCCCACGAACCATTTTCCCACAAACATCATTTGGGAGACGGACTCTCGGAGGGTACGAGGACTGCCCATGGTCACCCTTGAAGGCGACGGGAGGTGCCAGCTTAGCGGCAGTGCGCCAGGGCCCCCCTGTGTGCATCTCTTCCCAGCACTGTGCTCGGTGACCTCGTGTGGGCACTTAGAATGGGCCGCAGTGGGAGTATTTACACCACGAAAACCAGCAAATACTTCAACCCTGAATGGACCGTTAGACATTCACTGTCTCCCCCGTCCCCAAGAATTTGGAAATGAGGCTGTTGCTAGAGTTAAACTAAGATTGGCCTGGGGGGTGGGGGCGAGAGTGGGCGGGGGAAGGGAGGGCTACCATACAGGTGTGAGAGAAACGCTGGGCGAGCTCCCCAAACTCCTAGCTGGAGTAACTTCTGGAGAGAGAACTGGGCGGTGATGGTAATTTGCGGAGCGAAAATCTGTTGGAACGGCGGTCCTCATGTCTGTCTGGAGAAAGATAGCAGGGGAGTTGGGGGTTGGTGTAAGCAGAGATGGAGCTAGTCAGAGGAGAAGCATCAGGCAGCACCATGGGATGATCGGCGGCCATGCCATCTGTCACTGACACCGCCGCCTGACTGCCCAGCAGCCATCCTATGGATGTCCCTCATCCAGAACCTGGACTCCCTCTCCCGTGCAGCTGCGTGCAGCACTGCCTGCACCCCTGAGTGGGCCCGATTGACCCGACCCAATTGCCGGCGTGTCAGTTAGCTCGGGCTCCCATAGCAAACACCACAGAATTAGCAACTTATTTTCCCACAGTCTGATGGACAATGTGCATCTCCTCCCAATTCCGTTCTCAGTGACCTCATATGGGTACTTTAGATCAAGTCCAAGATCAAGGTGTTGGCAAGTTTGCTTTCTTCTGAGGCCTCTTTCCTTGGCCTGCAGATGGCCACCATGTCTTCTCATGGTCATTCCTCGGAATGTGTGTTATCTGTGTTCTAATCTCTTCTTAGAAAGACACCATTCACATTGGATTAGGGCCCGCCCACATGACCTCATTTTAACTAAATTAAAGGCCCTATCTCCAAACAGCCTAGGCAAAGCAAATGTTTTCATTGATCTGCTCATGCATTCATCCTGGTCTGCCAATGACCACCGTCATCATCATAATTCTCACTATATATCACATCCGGCAGCCAGTTCAAGTGCATCGGACATGTAACCACCCTCTACATGGACAACTTCAGATTCCCGAGCCTGGTCCAGGAGGGGCCTTCTGTCAGAGCTGATCTCTTCTTCCTGCGTGTCCCTCATCTGATTATCTATCTCATTCTGCTCATGCTACCGTGCTCTGTGCCACGGCCTTCCTTCCAATTCTGCCGGGAGCTCGCTGAGGACAGCGCTGCTCTTTGCTTTGGGTGTTAACATAATGCTCGGCACATAATAGGAACTCAATAAATATGGGCTGAATGACAAACGACTCTAGCCAAGGACAAAGATCCCTTTCAGAACCCCAGTCCAGGTTCATCCCAATATACAAAATGGAAATATTCCCCAGGGGTCTTTCTTAAAACAAGGTTTGATAAGTCGAATCGTGTTTTACACGAGGTAGGCAAGCCTTCCCTCAAACCCACAAGCGAGGCCATACGTAGTCTCACCCCACAGGTTAAGCAAAAACACTTACTCTATAGTTTCTTAAAGAGAAGGAGTGAAGAGAGAAAGAAGGAGAGAGTGAGCTGGAACAAGCCTGGGAAGGAGGGAGAGAGAAGGATGAGGGAAGTGACTTGAGGTGAGCCAACTTGTCTTTAAATCCTGGCTCCCAATCTTTCTAGCTGTGTGACTTTGGGCAACTTACTTAGCTTCTCTGGGCCTCTCTTTCCTCAGCTGGCAAATGGAGATGATGATACTCATTTGCAGGGCTGCTGTGAGGATAAAGGAGATAATGTATACAAAGCACAGTGAGTGCCACAGAGCTGCCACTCAGCAGAGGTGATTCCCCTTCCCCAGCAAAGGTAAATCATCTTTGACCAGACATTCTCCCAGGGAAGGAGGTCGCCTGAACCCACAGGCTATGTGGACAGCTACCCTCTGCAATCTTCCATAGAGAGCCAGATTTTTGTCTATCAGGTTTGTGTAAAGTGAGTTCTAAAGCTTGCAAACCCCTTGACAGCGGGGTCCTTGCTGAGTATGCAGCTGTCAGTTACTCAGACCAGGGGAGAAAAGACCTCCACTCTGAGAGCAGAGAGGCCAGAGCCATCCGGGAGAGCTGCCGGCCTCTCCCCCATGTGGCTGAGATGGCCTTGCCACCTGCTTTGCAATGCCTATGAAGGGGCGCACGCGTGGAGACGTGCCACAAGCAATGGGTGACCTGATGTGATCTGCCTCCAGCCCACTGCACCCTTCAGCTCACCGTCTACAGCCTTCTTGGCGAATATTGCAGAACGCAGGCCTAGAGTTGTTGTTGTTGCTGTTGTTGTTTCAATGGAAATCCCAGAAACCAAACGGGACCAGGCTTCCTTTGAGAATGAAGGGAGATGGGCTTGGCTGGCTGCCACCATAGCCTAGTTCAAGTTGAGTGAGGTAAAATGGTATGTCTGAATGTTTGAAGAGGCAAGATGAACTAATTCAAAATAGCCTGAAGACCTCAGATCAGATCTCTCTCTTTTTAACAAGAAAAGAGAAAAAGCAGCCCTCAGGATATGTGTGCACACGTGTGTATTTTAAATGAATGCTTTATGTGTCGAGATGACTCACTGCTAAGGCAGAGCTAGTAAGGGCTGAGCACAGGGGCCTCCCCAGATCCTGAGAGATGCTCAGGAGGATTACGGAGTGTTTAGAAAATGCTTTCTTTTTTGTCAGCTCAGCTCAATGATCCTGGCAGGACGGAAGAAGGCATCTCTGGTCAGTGAGACCCCTTTGCACATGGTTGTAAAATCCAGCCTGCCCTCGACTGGCTGAGCCCTCTGCCCCTGTGTGGCATGGTGCTCATCCAGAGGGCAGGGCACCCATTTCTAGTTAGCATCTAAAGGTATCTTCTATAGACTGGTGAAGTCCTGCCTGTCAGACCTCCTAATTTATCCAGAATAGTTCCAGAATGTTGTTCCAGTCATCTATTGATGTGTAACAACCCACCCCCAAACGCAGGGTGTAAACAATTCCGTAGGTCAGGAATTCAGAAAGGGCACAGTGGAGGTGGCTCTGGTCTGTGCCATGACGTCAGAGGTCTCAGCGGGGAAGGTGCGGATGGCTGAGGCTGGAGGATTCGCACTCCAGATGGCTTCCTCACACACCTGTCTGGGGTCTGGGCCAGACTCAGCTGGGTCTATCATCGGAAGGGTCTACCTGTGTTTCCTCCAGCCTGGTGTTCTCACCTGGCTGCACAGGGCTGCGAGTGTTCTCATGAGGCCAGGTGACCCAGCTGTGAGGCCTTTTATGACCCAGAGCAGCATTTTCATTGTACCTGATTGGTCAAAGTAGTCACGATCCCGTGTAGATTCAAGAGACGGCCTCCCAAAGGGAAAAGTGGCAAAGAAGTTGCAACTATATTTTTAAAACTGCCATGATGGATTTCTGGACTGGGCAGACTGAAAAAAACAGGAGCAGCCTTTATACCTAGACCTCCTGCTCTCTCTCGGTTGGGGGCTTCTGTTTCCAGGCTCTGGACCCTTCTCTTTTCTGCCACCCGGATGTTCTCATGGGACGAGAGGATCTCAGGGGAGTACTTCCAAGGAGGCCAATTCGAAGATCCCCAGGAGCCAGGTTGCTAATGCCAATGTGAGGTGGCAGGTGTTAGACAATAGGGAGCAGTGGGGTCTGTGGTGAACTCCACAGAGCATGTCTCACTCCCAGAGGAGCCGGCATCACTGCAATGACCTAACAAAACATGGCTGCAGATAGGATTAGGCTTGGTGTGTGACTCCTGTTTGGTAACTCCTGATATTAAATAAAAGAGTCATATCAGAGATGGATCATCAAAGCCAGTGGTTTTTAAACTTTTTTTCCCTCTAGAGCAGCAGAGCCTTTTCTCAAATAAGACCTTAGAAGGGAAGCATCTGATGAACATCTGATGAAAACCGGAATGGGTAGCCTAGCATCCCACATCGACTTCCTGCTTTCTTCATAAGGTGCCACCACGAAGCCTCAGTGTGCCAAGGAACCCAGTTTGAAAACCACCAATTTAACATCTTCGTGCAGAAAAGTAAAAAAGCGAGGCCCAAAGAGGAGAAGCGACCTACCCAAATTCCCACCGTGAGCTAATGGCAGAAGCAGGCACGGAACTCAGGTCTTTTCTGACAGGAAAACCAGGGCCCTTGACACTGGTTTTAGAAGGAAAACCTCACCTGTGCACAAAGGGTCAGACATATGACAAAATGTTTTTACATATATGGCCTTTTTTTTTTTTTAAAGGTAAGAGGCAGCAATGGACATATGAAGAAGTGAGAGAGAGTGGGCTGAAGCTTCCAGGAATCCTTCACGGGGTCCAGTACCTCCCTTGGACCTGTGCAATCTGGCCCGGCCCTGGTCCTCTGGCCGCATCCCTTCCCACCTAGCCAGGGGCCTGCACCTGTCCATGTAGACCAAATTCCAGGTACCCAGCTACCTAACGCTCAGAACCTGCTTCTAGTGCCCAGGAGTCTCTTTCTGGGTCCTTTTCTCAAGGTGACTTGCTGGCCCTGCTGTGTGCACCTCTAGGCCTGTGGGTGGTCCAGGGAGGACCAAGAGCAGCACCTGTACGCGGATGGAGTTTAGATCTGACGGCTGGATGTCCGGGACGTGCCTGTGGGCCCTACGAGACGAGGGCTGAACCTGGGGCAGGAAGAGAAGTGGAACCAAGTCACAGACTCTCGTTTGGACTCTCGTCCAGGCCCCCACAGAGGTTAGGGGGAGGCGTGCGTGGCTCTAAGGCTTCCTGTGCATGCGCTTCAAATAAAGAAAGAGAAATGTCGAGATAGAATTTCTCTCCATTGGGAGATTGGGTGGTATATGAAGTATAAAGAGCAGCGTTTGGGGTCAGCCCAACCAGGGCTCCAATTCTAACTTTGCCTTCTTCCAGCTGTGTGATCTTAGACAAGCTAATCAACTTCTCTGAGCCTTTCGATGAATCTGTCAATGGGTGGTAACAACTATTTTGTGAGATTATTTTGAACATGAAATAGGAACACAGGCGAGGGGCTAGCATATGAAAGGAATTTAGTAAATTTTCATTTCTTCCTCAGGTTTTAGAATCTTGTCTTATCGCTAATATCATCTTTCTTAAATATGTCCCAACTTTCGTTGTTGCTCATCTGTTTAGAATTTAGGATCGGAGAGTATAAGGCACGCGGTGTGTGTCTGCGAAGCCTCGTGCACCGTGAAGCGGGGAGACGGAGGCTGGGAGCGCTGGGGGCTCCCCAGTTGAGAATTTCCCAGTGTTTTGGAATGGAGAGCACACTCGGAACCGTCCTAAAGGTGTCGCCTGGCACCTGCCTGGGTATAAAAGAAAACGAATCAAGCCTCGGCTCGTCAGTAGCCCAACCTCATCCCGAAAAATCAATACGGGTTTCCCCAGATTACGCAATATGTAATTTCCTGAAAAGTTGAGATAAATCAATATTTTCCCCAGTTCAACATGTATCGAGAATTCAGTGTCAGAGGTGACGAAGGACACACACACGCAGAAACACACACACACTCTCACACACACGTGCACACGCACAATCAGTCGTGATTCTTGCTTTCGAGGCTCCTACATTTTTACCAAGCCACATCATAAATGCACCAAAGGATCTTACTAGTGGCAAAGAGTCACTTATAAAAGCAAAGAATCTTTTATAAAGCAAAGAGTACTTTTAACATGGGAAGAATTACTTCTCGATTAACATCCTATTTACTTACATATTTGTATTTGTCAATTTAGCTTTGCATAGTAGAGGACTTTTTTCAACTCTGACATATGGCAAGCCTGTCACAAATATTTGCCGACTAAAAGAACATAGTTCAAAATCGAGGCATACCCATCTCTGATAATCACATTTGTGTATGGGTAGATAATTGAGAAGTACTTTTTCCATATTTGTACCTGTTTGCTTCCATAAGCTCCTTGTGGGGAGGAAAAACAGGCCTTTACTATTCCCATTTCATAGGAGGCCCATAAAGAGCAACTTGGTTCTTCAAATCAGTATCTGAAAAGTCTGATGGAAGTTCAGTCCAGACTTTGCCAGCAGGGAGAGGCCCAGCAATGAAATCAAGACAATTTTAGCTTACTTGTCCCCTTGGCTGACCTGATCTCGGGCCCTGCTGAGAGTACACGTCCATTCTCCCAGGCGCCCAGGTTGAAGGCCCCCAAAGCTTAAGTCTCTCGCTTCTCCAACAACCCACATTCTAAGACCTTCCAGGGCTGGACATTCGACTCTGAAATCCTCTCCCTGTTCTCTGGCCCAAATGCCTGTACTCCCTCCCCAGCCCTCATCTCAGGCCCTCCCTGGCAGTGACCCTCTACTCTTGAGTACGCTTATTTGCTTGACACTTACTAAGCCCCTCCTTCGTAACGGACACTGGGCTGGGGACTAGAGATACCGAGCTGAATAAGACATGGCCCCTGCCCTCTGCACGTGGTTGAGTGGAAAGCGCCATGACAGAAAGAGGACTCCGTTGCACCTGGATGACACTGAAATCTTCCTGCGGTGCTGGGCAAATCTGGGTGGTGCTTTGAAGGATGGATCGGAACTCATCAGGTTGGCAGGGGGAGGGGAAGAATGCCAACGGGAAGGAACAGCGCAGGTGAAAGTACAGAGGTATGAGCTGGCATGATGTAGTTAGGGCCCTACCGGGAGCTGACCTGGGCAGGGCAGAGGTGAGGAGATGAGAAAGGTGAGGCTGGGAGGGGAGGTGAAGCCAGGAAGGGGGGCCCACTTTTCCATACTGTAGTGGTTGGAGTTTATCTGAAGGTGCTCACAAGATTTTAGGTCAGGGCCTGATGTGATAAAGTTCAAATTTTAGAAAAAGTACTCTGAGAGCTGTGTGGGGAATGGATTGGGGAAATACAGGACACGTTTTGTTTTGTGCACCGTTACATCTCCAGCACCTCGTAGGTGCACTGGCAGACGAGATGCTCCGTGTATGCTCAAGGGGGAATGAGAGACCCAATTAGGAGCTTCCTGCAGAAATCCAGAAGGTCCTAAACTAAGATCGCGAGAGTGGAGAGGCATGGACGGACGTGGGAAAGTTACGAGGTTTGTATCAGTCAGGAAAACAGAACCCGGACTGGGGAGTTCGATGAAAAGAATTTTAAAGTGAGGAACTAGTCACAAAGGTATTGGAAGAGCAGAAACAAAATAGAACAAAACAACATTGTCCGGCGGGCAGGGGGGTGGGGGGGTGGGGGGGGCGCACCAGAGATTAACGACGTTGAGCCGCTGCCATCCCAAAGCTGGAGAGGCGAAAGTGGTGTCACTTGACCCCAGGAGCCAGAGTGTCTAGAGTGAGCCAGGACCATGAAGAGGGAAAGGATATTAGGGTGCAGGAAAGGGAAGGGAAGGAACAGGATTGAACAGGGAGAAAAGCTGGGCTAGTGGCGATCTCGAGGTAGGCCTGGAATGGGCGGTCTGGTGCTGGGATGCCCCTCAGAGTCGGCCCAAGTTGGGGCGAGGCCAGACATTTCTACTCCCACAATCACCAGTCATCGGATCTGGACCTCCTGGGAAGGGAGCGTGACCATGGACAAGGTAGCTCTTCTCGGTCAGGGCGGTTTCCAAAAAAGGGCTCCCAAAGGCACCCCAGCAGTGGGAGGGACTGACTCCCTCTGTTCCGGAGGGGGATCTGGCAGCATATGTCAAGAGCCTTACAAAGGGGCTATCTAGGGTGTCTGGAGTCACAAAGGAGGTGCAGCCAGTGCCTGAAGCAGACTGAGAAAGGAAGAAGTAGCTGTTACCCTCCACCTCCTCCCACCTTCCCATCTCCCTCCAGTGCCTCCCTCTGGGCAAACTGGGTTGGAAGCCATGAGCGAGGGAACATGAGAAACAGAGTGTACAAGAGGCAGCCCTAGGGAGCTAAGCAGGAAGGGCAGGGGATGGCTCTGAGAGCAAACAGGTCTGGGATGGGCCCCGTGATCCATTGGCTGTGGGGACAGGAAAAAGGCAGATTCAAGAAGAAATGACTGTCAGGGGTTCTGGCCCCAGGGGTTGCTGCTGGTGGCGGTGGTGATGGGGCATCAGAAGAGGCAGTGAAGGAGGTGCACACCTTGGAGGAAGATTCAGATGGACACGCTGAGTTTGCCTTCTAAGTGTGGGTGTGAAGCTGGCAGCTCAGTGGATCTTGAATACTGGCCCCAAATAAACTTGAAAGACTGGAAACCTCAGGTTGGTTCTCTCCTGGCCACAGGACCAAGTGTAACCTCATCATGGCATTGGAGCCTTTTATGTTTTCCCAAAAGACCTCAGCAGGCTTGGCTCCCTGCCACCCTTGCAGCCACCCTAGCCTCTTTGAGCCAACCTTGCCTTTCCTCATGTCCTTGGTCTGGCCTGGCTACCTACCGTTTATACCTTCCCCTTGAGCAACAATCTCACCCTCCCACACATCCCCCACGTCGAATGTCTTCTAGACAGAGTCCTCCCTAACTCCTCTTTTCTCTCCACAAATTGTAATCTCTCCTTTAAGTCCCTACGAGTGCTTAAAAGCTTGACTAAGCCACCATTTACTAGTGAACTGACCACAGCAAGTAGCTTAGTCTTTGCAGGCTTCTCCCACGCAGGGGCTGTAAAACTGAAGTGCAGTAATTAATGGGTAAAGCGCTAAGAACAGTGCCTGACACATTATGGACCTCAATTAATGTTAGCTATTGGTGTTATTTTAATTTTCATCTCCTAATCCCCAGCATCTAGCCCTTAGTAGATGCTTAAGTAGTGTTTGTTGAATGAATGGAAAAGAATTTATCCTTGGGACCTGACCTGGTTTTAGAAAATTAAGTATTCAGGGGAAGCGCAGGGACTCTGATTAGAGTTGGGTGTCCAGGGACTCCAAATCGACTTGCTTCTCTCATGAAAGAAAACGACAGATTCTAATTCTTTTTTTTTTTCATGGAGTTTTGTGCTGGGTTTGGCATGCATTTCGCGCTAACCCAAATCACACTGCACAAATGCAAGCACACGACCTGGCAGGGTTGCCCCTGTGTAGGTAGCATCATTGTCGGTGACCAGAAAGACTTCCACTCACCTACCCACCACAGAACCGGGGTTGGCACCAGGGCTGGCACCAGGGCCGCCCCTGGCCCCAGACCATACTGCGGAGGCCGGGGAGGGGGCAGGAATCCGGCGGCGGCCACGTGGGCCCCTTCCGCTTGCTCCCCACATCCTTTGTTTCCCACCGGCCCCGGCTCAGGAAGCTCTTTCTGCGAGTCACCGCGAAGGGGCGGCCAGGGAGCCCGGAGAAGCTATTTCCGTGCAATCCGGGCGGGCGGCAGGCGCGGGAGGGGCGTGGAGGTGGAGGCAGCGCAGAAGGCCCAGTGTTTGCTTTTATTTCACCCAACAGAAGGTTCTATTTGTGGAAGCGAACAGACGCTGGGGATTAGAGCTGGGAGGGGGCAGGAAAAGGAAAAAAAAAAAAGCCACATCCACTACCACGCACAGGTCTTCCCCGGAACTATCGCGTGGGGGTGAATGACTGATTCGGGGACTCATCGCCCTCCCTATCCTCCCTTCCTCCGGGTGCAGCCGGGCCCAGGTGGTGCTCACGGCTCCATCCGGAGGTCCCTAGACCCGGGGCTGTTGGGGGGGATCCCCGGAGCCAAAGGTATAACGGCGGGGAGCAGCCAGAGGCGGGTGCAGAGAAGCGTGGTGCGCGCGCCCGCAGCCCATTGTGCTCGGTGTGAATGGGGAGCGCGCACCAATCAGCGGTTGGTTCTCCCCCCGGGGCCCCGCCCCTCCTGCCCACTTCCCCGGGACCCTGACGTCACGGGAACTTTTCCTCCGCCCCCTCCTCAGGCTTCTCTAGCTGAGCCCCGCGGCTGCTGGAGGGCGCGCGCCGCCTCCTGCCCAGCCCAGTCCGGGGGGCGTGTGCGCGCGCCCAAGCCTATTCCGGACACACCACCTGCACCGGAGCGCGCGCCGCCCAGAGCATCCCCAGCGCTCGGGCCACCCCTAGCGTCCCCGCCGACTCAGCTCCACCTCTGCTCCCCCCCTCCGCCCCCGGCCTCCCCCCTTCGCTCCGGTGACTGTTCGCCAGGCGGCAGGGCCCGAGTCGTCGCAGCCACCTCATTGCACAACCCGGCTTCCCAACTGTTTACACAGCCCGGCCTGTGAGTGTGTGTGTATACAGCGTGAGTCACCGGGAGGCGGAGGAGGTGGAGGAAAAGGAGAAGGAGGAGTGCGCTGGCCGGGATCGGTGCGGCGCACACACTCACTCACACTCAGTCACTCTCTCCGAGCGCGTCTCGTCCGCGCTCACACACGTCGGGAGCCCCGGAGCGCGCAGGATCCCCAGCGCCGCGGAAAAGTTGCTTGGGCTTTTGCTCCGAGACTTGTTTTGGGAAGTGCATTTGCTCCGTGGCTCCTCCGAGCCTGCGGAATCCTGTCCTCGCGGCTCCGGACCTCGGGAACGCCGGCCGCCGCCGCCTCTGCCTCAGGAACTGTCGGCAGCCTCGACAACAATAGCGGCGGCCGCCCCCAGCCAGGCGCCCAGGGCCGGTGCACGCCGGGGTCCGGGGAACCGAACCGGCCTCCGCCCCCGGGACCAGCGTGGTCCCCGCGTGCACCGCGAGCGCTCGGGAGAGACTCCTGCTTTACCCGCCGTGGGGGCCGAGCCCAGCTCCGTCTGCAAACTCCATCGCGCGGGCTGGAATAAGTCGCGGCTGCGGCGCCGAGCCCGCAGCGCCTTCCCGCGCGGATCTCCGGACGTACAAACCCGGGGGCCGTCCCGGCCCGGGACGGGATGCGGGTCGGTCCCGTGCGCTCTGCCATGAGCAGCGCTTCGCAGCCCCGCGGCCCGGCCTTGTTGCTCCCGGTTGCCCGGGGCGCCCCGGCCAAACGCCTGCTGGACGCGGACGACGCGGCGGCGGTGGCGGCCAAGTGCCCGCGCCTTTCCGAGTGCTCCAGCCCCCCGGACTACCTCAGCCCCCCTGGCTCTCCCTGCAGTCCGCAGCCGCCGCCGGCGGCGCCGGGTTCTGGCGGCGGCTCCGGAAACGCGCCGGGGCCCAGCCGCATCGCCGACTACCTGCTGCTGCCCCTGGCGGAGCGCGAACATGTGTCCCGGGCACTGTGCATCCACACCGGCCGCGAGCTGCACTGCAAGGTAGGAGCCCCGGGGCCGCGACCCCGCGGGGGTTGGGGGGTCGGAGGTGACGCGATGGCAGGCAAAGGTGCTTGGGGTGTCGCCCGGGGGCCGAAGGTGTCACCAACGCTTGAGTTTGGGGTAGGACAGATAAATGGTTTGAGCCGGGGAAGGCAGCATTTGACCAGGTTGACCCTTTGGGACGTTGAGGGGTTTTCGATGGGCTGACCTAATGGGGGCTCGGCGATCTAGAGGAAGCGCAGTGTTCAATTGCTTTATCTCTGTCTTATTCTCTTAGCGCCCAGGGCAGCGCGCGGCGTTCCATATAAGTTCTGGAATTGAAATGGATTCCAGGGCCATGCCATTCCCCTTCTCTCATTCTCCTCGCTCCCTCCGCCCCTTGTCCTGGAAGGACGCCCTGCAGGGGGTGCCTCCTTGGAGCCCGGAGCAGCCCGCAGCTCCCTTGCCGGGTTTCTAAGGCACCCGGGCTTAGCTGTCGGTGTCGAGCTGGGGTCTTGGGAATTCCGGCGTGAACCTGCTCTGGGACGGGAACCCCAGAGACCAGTCTGAGGGTGTCTTCCAGCCAAGGGAGGGGGAATTTGCCCAGAGTAGAAATGTTGGAAAGCCCACACTGGCGAGGAACCCTCGCTTCCATTCATGTCTTTATTTTCCGGCCAGCGATTTTTTTTTTTTTTTATAACATAAGGGATTTCATCCAGGAGAGACCACTCCTAGAAACAGATCCTCCCGCGCTCATAGACTCAGATCATTCCCAAAGCCCACTCTTTGGGAACCTGACACCCCCGTCCCAGACATCCCCGAGAACCCTCTGAGCTGCTGCTCCTTTTCACCCGAAGGGTAGGGTCACCCCTTAGTTAAAGTCACTCTCGGGTTTTCCGCGACTTACCTGACGCCTCCCCCCACCACCCCACCTCCCTGGGTTTGCTGCTGCCACCTACTGTCCGACCTGAATGAAATTTCAAATGCACGATCAAGCCCAGTTTAAAGGGTTTTGAAAAATCTTTTCTTTCGGTGGCTGGTGGGCTAAGAGATGCTTTGGGAAGAGTGTGTGTGTACAGTGGGGTGGGGTGGGGTGGGGTGGGAGGAGGGGGCAGCAGAGAAATTTTTCTAGCTGGTGCCAGAGCAACTAGGCCTCAGAGGTGGGGTGGGTCTGGCCATTGTGCAACCCCTTCCAGTTCCTCTGAGCAGATAATAGCTGAATCCAGATGGTGACAGGCCGTGTGTCACCGTTTCCAGTTGAGTCTAGGATATGAGTAACCGGACTAAACAAAAGGCTCTTAAAGAGACCAGCCAGCTTCTTAGAGGAGATCCTACCCATTTCCTGGGTGAAGGTGGGGGTGGGAGTGAGGGGTGGAGATAAACAAATGAAAGAGCCATGGAGAAGATCCCATATCCTGCACATTTCCACTCAAGGCTGCTTATCCGTGAGCCAGACTGTAGGCAGGTTGCTTAAGGCTGTGGTGTCACAGCCTCTCCGAGTCATCTGTTCCTTCTGACTAATGATGGATCTGCCTGTTCTCCAGTCTCTGCTCCCACTTGAAGGTTGTAGTCACCATGTTCTGTGCTCTCTCTGTGCCCAGCACTTTGGGTCTGCAGGAGGCCAGGCATTTCCAGGGCCTGCTTTTCAGCTCCTGGAGATGCCAGGGGCGACCTTCTATCAACCAGTTCCAGCAGCATTGCCTGCGAACAACGAAGGCCTGCAGAGGGTTGGGGACTTTGGGCTTAGCTCTCTGGAGCTGGTGGCCTCGTGGAAGGTGGGAGCATATATAGAAGACAGTTCTTCCAAACCTTCTATATGGTAACCTGTTGTATATTTGCTAACCCAGACCCCTAGAGGTTGCTGGTTCGGGGTGTTAAGAACAGCTGAGGCTGCATATGGAGGGGCAGCAGACGTAAGAGGGTGAATGAATGGAGCCTACTGTCGACCAAGCCCAAACACTGAGAACTGCAGCCTAGCCTGGGATTTTGGAGGTGGCCTCTGCTTTTCTTGCCTCTTAAGTGGGTCACCTTCTCTCTGCAGGTGTTTCCCATTAAACACTACCAGGACAAAATCAGGCCTTACATCCAGCTGCCATCACACAGAAACATCACCGGCATCGTGGAGGTGATCCTTGGGGAAACCAAGGCCTATGTCTTCTTTGAGAAGGACTTTGGGGACATGCACTCCTACGTGCGAAGCCGGAAGAGGCTGCAGGAAGAAGAGGCCTCCCGGCTCTTCAAGCAGATTGTCTCTGCCGTTGCCCACTGTCACCAGTCGGCCATTGTGCTGGGGGACCTGAAGCTTAGGAAATTCGTCTTCTCCACGGAGGAGAGGTGAGCAGCCCCCACAGCCCCACCTGTGGCCTTTTGGAACCAAAACGAAGGTGCAGGTTGAGCCCTTAGGTGCGGTACATTGGTTCAAAGCCACACCGGGGGCTCGGTTGCCCCAGAGTGAGTTTTTAGAAATCCTCTGCTGATGAGCCACAGCCAAAGTTGGCTTATTCGGCACTATTGTGGATGTGGCTTGGGGACACCTTGGTTCTTCTGCGAGATGTCGCGTGATGACAGGAAGCCCTCCCCACTTCCACCCCAGAATCGGGTTTATTTATTCTCCATTGTTGTCAGAAAGGTCAGTTCTTTTGCGTGCAAATGTCAACCTGCCCTTCACAACCTGGACTCCTGGAGGAAAGTTTCAAATCTTTGCTTTCACTGAGTGGGGTTTTTTTTTTTTTTTTTTAGAAAGTATCGCAGAGGTAGTTAGATTGTCATATTTGCAGAATTCTGCCCTCCTCCACATCATACACCTGTTCCGTCTCAGGCTTGGTCCCCAATGTTCTCTTCACATTATCCAGTGACTTTTTAGACCCCTTGTTTGGCCACGTCTTCAGAAAATAGCCACACTGAATGATAAATGGAAGTTGGCTGGAGTTGGTTGCTAAATATAGATTATGGCTTACCTCATAAAGGACAAGATGCGCTTGATAAGAGAATAATGAGACCTTAAGGTTCAGGGTTGAGGTTTCAGACAAGAGAATTCAGGAAGCTGCAGGAAATAAACCTTACCTGGTTTCAAGAGATGGGCCACATTTCTTGTGGAAAGATTAAAAAAGCAGTACTGTCTTAGAACTGTAGAGGTGAGCGTGCGTTATTTGGTTGTAGCTATTCACGCAGGGCTGACTTCACCTGTGCATTTTTTTTTTTTTGCCTGCCTTTAACACCAAATCCAATGAAAAAAGTATTGGGTTGAGTTGCCAGAAAGCACGGCTTTGTATCTGACCTTGCAATAATTATTGGAACATACCGATTAGCAAAGAAAAGCAAAGTGTTTGCAATGGAGAAGTTTCTAGTTCCTGGCACATGCTCTTTTGATATGGTGATGTATTTTCTGAAACATGCCTTTCACACCTCCTTACTAGCTTTTGAAATCCACATTGCACAGGCGAATGTCATGTGCATGGAGTTTGGCAACCCGAGGGTTAAGCAATGGCCGGCTGACGCTAGTGTGTAACCAGCACAGGTGCAGGGTTTTAGTGCTACAGCAGCCAATCAGGGGCAGACAGTGTGGGTTGAGTCATATTTTCCGTTTACAGAACCAATGGGTATTTTACATAACGACAGGGAGGTCA
>NW_024354502.1:2688214-2787680 GCF_902729225.1 Pteropus medius | reverse complement strand
ATGAGACCTTAAGGTTCAGGGTTGAGGTTTCAGACAAGAGAATTCAGGAAGCTGCAGGAAATAAACCTTACCTGGTTTCAAGAGATGGGCCACATTTCTTGTGGAAAGATTAAAAAAGCAGTACTGTCTTAGAACTGTAGAGGTGAGCGTGCGTTATTTGGTTGTAGCTATTCACGCAGGGCTGACTTCACCTGTGCATTTTTTTTTTTTTTTTTACCTTAATAAATCCAATGAAAAAAGTATTGGGTTGAGTTGCCAGAAAGCACGGCTTTGTATCTGACCTTGCAATAATTATTGGAACATACCGATTAGCAAAGAAAAGCAAAGTGTTTGCAATGGAGAAGTTTCTAGTTCCTGGCACATGCTCTTTTGATATGGTGATGTATTTTCTGAAACATGCCTTTCACACCTCCTTACTAGCTTTTGAAATCCACATTGCACAGGCGAATGTCATGTGCATGGAGTTTGGCAACCCGAGGGTTAAGCAATGGCCGGCTGACGCTAGTGTGTAACCAGCACAGGTGCAGGGTTTTAGTGCTACAGCAGCCAATCAGGGGCAGACAGTGTGGGTTGAGTCATATTTTCCGTTTACAGAACCAATGGGTATTTTACATAACGACAGGGAGGTCAGGCTGAGGACATACCGAAGTTAGCACATGCATACTACACTCCAGGGAACAGGAAGGCAGGAAGATTAAAAAAGCAACCAGACCTTTGAGAGGAAAAGGAATTGACCCATTAGCCAGTACCAAATGTTTGCATTTAACTTCACAACAAGCGACTTACTGAAACAGAGCTATTTCAGAGAAACAGGGAGGAGCTCGAGCTACCACCAGAAATTAGAAGTTCCCCACATTCCTCGAGACTTGGGAGGCTAGATCTGAATGAGACCCCTGCAGCCTTTGACTCAAGATTTTTCAGATTTTTAGTTGTTCCCTAAACAGATAAGCCCCCACGTAGGGTATATATTCTCAGAATATATGCCATCCTAGGGTGTGCGTGTGCGCGCGCATGCGTGCACGTAGGTAGGCGTTTTAGGGCCCCTGCATCCTTCAAATCCATCAGCCCCTTCTGTTTGCTCATATACCCTCTCTGTCCAGGCTAATCATTCTTTGCAGTTAAGCACCCCAATAAATGTAATGGACGTTCCTTGCATCCTTCCCATCACAGTTAATAATGTGTGCATAGGGACAGCGACTCTGGGCTCTGTGTTCTGTAA
The DNA here is from genome assembly GCF_902729225.1 of Pteropus medius. Lineage (NCBI taxonomy): Eukaryota > Metazoa > Chordata > Mammalia > Chiroptera > Pteropodidae > Pteropus > Pteropus medius. Next base: position 2,786,461 of record NW_024354502.1, on the reverse strand, counting down.
TGCAAAGCATGGGTCCAAATCTCCCAGGCCTTCAGTGGCATGATGAGGACAGAGGCTTGTAGGATGCTCGAGCCCTCCCTGAAGAATAGAATATACTGCTCTGCCCTGGTAGCTTTTGTAGAAAAATGTCAGCATTCCCCAGAGACCAGTTCCCGCTTCTACGATGTGCACTTTGTAAGTTGTGTAACCCGTGTTAGGAGCGTTCTTCTGAGCTCTAGCATCATGGATAGTATTTGGGGCTTTGCATCATATGCTCCACCCCAGGCGCTCTCTTGATATTTTGCAAACGTTTATTGCAGTTTGTGAAATCCTGAGACCTGGGTGGTTGCATGGCACTGCTTACTGGACGAAGGGGTAAATGGCATTCTTTGGGCCTCGGCTATGCGCACCTGTGGGCGCTGTTGTTGGGAAAGCCTTGTTTTTCATGGCTGCCGATCTGGAAGTAATGGCTTGTCTTCCCTCTCCTGCAGAACCCAGCTCAGACTGGAAAGTCTGGAAGATACACACATAATTAAGGGGGAAGACGATGCTCTGTCTGACAAACACGGCTGCCCGGCCTACGTGAGCCCCGAGATTCTGAACACCACCGGGACCTACTCTGGAAAGGCGGCGGACGTTTGGAGCCTGGGGGTGATGCTCTACACCCTTTTGGTGGGGCGATACCCCTTCCATGACTCAGACCCCAGCGCCCTCTTCTCCAAAATCCGCCGTGGACAGTTCTGCATTCCCGACCACGTGTCCCCGAAAGCCAGGTGCCTCATTCGCAGCCTCCTGAGACGGGAGCCCTCCGAGAGGCTCGCCGCCCCTGAGATCCTGCTCCACCCCTGGTTCCAGTCCGTCCTGGAACCTGGGCACGACGACTCAGAAATGGGAACTGCAGACCAGATCGTCCCAGAGTGCCAGGATGACAGTGACGTTAGTTCCTTCTTCTGCTGATCCCAAAAAAACCTCAGAAACCTCATAATTCTCACACATGGCATTTCCATTTCTCAAGACGGACAGGCCTTTCGACGTGGTGCCAACCAGATACGTGATGGCGTAAAGACTGTAGCTGCTGAACTCAACGTGGCGCCCCTCTGACTCGTTGCGATGAGTGACTCCGTTGATCCGAACAGCGCACGCTGTGACTGGCTGCCCGCAAAGCCATCTGCCTTCCGAACGAACCCTTCCCAACGGTTCCTTTGTCAGGTTCGGAGGATTCTGCATCTTTTATAAGTGGCAAGAAGTATGGATATCCTGCAGCATGTGATCAAGTGACATGAACTCGAACATCCTAAAAGGAGAGGGAGTGAATCGCGCAATGGCATTTTGGGCAATAACCTATTTTAACGGGGTGACAAGTAATTTGGGCCAATCAACCTGCCATCTTCAAACTTGTCTTTGGTAGCTAGACTTTCGCTACCCCAGCTCCTCTGATCGGAAAGTTCTTTTTTTTTTTTTTCCTCTTAAGTTTGGTTTAACACTCACCCTTTCTTCACGCACATTTACCAATGACTCTGCTCTGTTTTGGGAGTAGACCGTTTCGGGAGCATCGGAGCCTGCCTGAACCCTGCACCCAGACTCTCACCTCCATTTCCTGCCAAGACCCCACTTGCACTAATGCCTTCTTTCTGACCTTGAAACAGTCTCCTTTCCCCCTTCGCTCTGAAAGCACTTAGCAGCTGACCTTGGAAAAGTATCACAAAAGATTTGAACTCCTGGATATTTCAGAACTCTGAGCTCAGACAGAGAGACTGCGCGTTTTCAAAAATAATTTGAGCACTTGAAACTCTTAGCTTTTTTGGTTCCCCTCAAATATGTTAGCATTTATCCTTCACTCCGCCCCCCCTCCCCCCAAGTCCATCTCAGGGTGGAGCATTTTGTTTAGGAGGAGAAAGATAAGGAGACCGTACACGTCCCTCTCCCAAGAGCAAATGTTAAACTTCAGAGAAAGTGAATTTTGGGTAGTTCCCAGACCAACTTCCAGAATTATACTCTACCCTCCTCCACCCACGGACATGGTCTGTCCTTGGCATTGTGTGTGTGTCTGCAGTTTTGCATGATGGGTTGTTAATATTTCAAATGTGGTGTGGTTTATGAATACATCTGTATAATCAGCATCTGGAGTGAAACAGCGAGCCCCAATTTAAAGTCAGAAGGGACTTTAAACGTCTAGTCCAACTTCTTTCCTCTTCCTGCAGAAATCCCCCCTTCAGCTTCTTTTACAGCTGGAAATCCAGCCTCTGTTCGAATGCTTCCAGAGACGGGAACTCACTCCCTACAAATGATAGAGCTTAAGAGAGAAAATGGCAACTTGCATTAAAAAAACCAGTACAGATGCAATACCAAGAATCGTCTTGGACAGGACTGAAATTGGGTGGTTAAACGGGTAAACCCAACATACTGTAATTTGAGAAATGGCACAAAAACAGGCAGTCATCTTCAAGGGCTATGCCTAGGCAAACTACTAACCTGCATCGTTAAGAACGCCGTGTATACCTCATGTACTGTGTACTTTGTACATATATTTTACCTTTTATACATATGTCTGATATTTTTTGTTGTTTTGGCTCTGAGGCTTGTTTTGTTATGTCTGTCTGAATAACCTGCGTGTCTAAAACCACGTGAAATGTGAATGATTTTTGGCAATATTACCTTGACAGAATCATGGGACTCGGAGAAGAGAGAGGACAGAGAGGCCTCTGTCGCACTAACTCTCGTGGTTGATCGGTTGTTGTATCTGTGATACGTTACCCAGCCAGGGACTCCGGGCTGGCTGGGGCTTCTGCCAGAAAAGCTAGAAACACTAGATCCTTCCTGTACATGTGTATATATGTGAACAGTGAGATGGCCGTTTTTGACTTGTAGAAAAATTTTAATAAATCTGATTTCGTAAATAGGCATAGTGAATTTCTTTTGGCTGGTGCGATATCATGCTGGGGGATGCAAAGGACTCTTGCCTTGGATTGGACTCTCATGGGGGAGACAGAAGTAAAGAGATGATGATTATTATATATGACTATTATATACGACTGTTGCCATTGAAGTGGGGAAATTGGTTTTGATGGGTGAAGCCAATTTGGTAAAATCAGGTTGGGAGGGCTATGGGTTGAATTTAGAGTTGAGAAATGTTAAAAGAGGATCATACATAATTAAGCCTTGACTTGTGAGGTTTTCTCAGGCTTTTGGTCTTTTTTTTTTAGGTCAGGGACCCTTGAGAATTCGATGAAAGCTGTGGACACTAATCAGAAAAATATACACATGTGTATCCAACAGAATTTTGCTATAATTTCAGATGTCCACATAGATCCCTGAAGCTATCCCAGGCTTCCTGTTGAGAACTACCCTCCCTTACTCCATTAGATTTAATTAAGATGGCTAATCGAGGCATTTCCTTTTTCCCCCTGTAAGCATAAAAATGGAAATAAAGGAAAAACGAAAGACATTTTGAACCAGAAAGGTAGAAAAGGAAAGGATTTCGATTTCATGAGGTTTATAGCTTCACTATTACATCAGAATCTATTTTAAATGAAGTTAATTAGCAACCAGAGTGATAAACAAACAAACAAAAACACCCTATGTGGTAAAGTGTACCAAATACACAGGAAAAAAAAAGCACATATAAGTATATAGCTCTGAATTTTCACCAACTTAGCACAGTGGTGTAACCAACAGCCAGATCAAGAAAACTAAACAATGCCAGGACCCTAGAAGCCCCCTTCTGCCCTGTTTAGTCCCTGCCCGACACCCTCGCCAAGGATTAGCACTGTGGGACAGAATTTTAACTCTTAACTGTAAGAATTAGAATAAGGACTAAGCCACCAATTCTGGGCCTCCATGAAGAGGCATGCAGAAGTTACCGGTGACACAACTGCCCTTTCTTCGAACTCAGGCTGAGATCATTCAGGAAAGCAGACCTATGACACCGAAGCCAGTGCAACTCAGGCCTCATGACTCAGGAACTTAAGAAAAGAAATGGAAAAGGCACATCAGAAGCAACATGGGAAATGGCCAAATGCTCGGGTAGCTTAGAAACTAGGAAGCTGGGGGTTGGTCTCTGGCCGTCCGGTGCATTGCACCCTTAAACTCCAAAGTGCCTGGGACACGCCTCAGCCTGGAACATACATTATAGTGTCTCCCTGCTCCAAGGAACCTAGATGAGGCTCAGCATAACTCCTTGAGCATATAGACGGCTAATACTTTGGACTTCACCAAGCTTTTTAATCTAAGGATTTCGAAACGCTTTGCGAGCAATTAAGGTTACAACACCTCTTTGTACTGTCGTTACATGCACCGAATGGAGAGAAATATGAGTCAGGATTGGCTGAGATGACACGTGATGCCACAAATCCATAAATTTAATCTCTTCTGAGGTTGGGACAAATCTGGGGCAGTCACAACCACTTCCATTATAGAAAGTTGGAATGAAAGTGTTGAGCACTGATCATTTTAGAGTGAATCAGACAAGTAACATCTCAACCTTTTATTCATATTTCACTTTCTAGAAGTTTCCCTCTTTTCCTCTCCTCTCTCCTCCAGCCTTTACGACAGTCTAGTGAAACAGGCAAGTCAGATAGTATTTGCTCTATTTTATGGGTGAGAAAACAGAGATTTAAGTGTCTTTCGGTAGCCATTCAGGAATAAACAGCTCAGAGCTGGGACTTGAACTTCAGTTTTTAGACTCCTTGCCCAATGTTGTTGCTATGTCTGTACACCACCACACAAAGCCTAATGGCAAGAATGATGATTGAAGAAGGTGGTTCAAGACAAATACAAATATTGAGTTTTAGCCCCGTTAACATCTTTAAAACAACCCAGTACATCTGTCATAAAGGTGGGAGCATTAGAGAAGATGAGAGATGTTATTCAATAAACAATTACTGTGTACATACCATGTACCAGGCACTGTGGTAGACCCTTTGAAAACTACTTAATGGAATGCTAAGCTCCATGAGGTCAGGGACTGTGACAGTCCCGTTCACCGGTGGCTCCCCAGCACTCGGCACAGTGCTTACCACAGGAAGATGTCCAATGCCAACGTGGATAAATGGGTGGGTGCATGGATGGGTAGGTGGATGGATGAGTGGATGGATGGGTGGATAGATGGGCAGATGGATGGATGAGTGGATGAACAGATGTGTAGATGAATGGATGTGTGGATGGATGGGCAAATGGATGTCCTCTAGCAGCTCAGAGCCTAATGAGCCTCCAAACAGAGAGCCAAGAGCAAAGAAGTGGAAATATTGTGACTGGGGTCTCATTCTAGCTCTGACGTCCTTCTGCTGTATGTCCTTCTGCTGTATCTCCTTCTGACCTTGAACGAGCATATCTGCCACTCAGGTTCTCATTTGTTCATCTTGAAGCAGGAGTGATACTCTGGTTTCTTTGATTCCTTCAGCTGCTACTGGATTCAGTGATTCTGTGGTTCTGCGAAAACAGGCCCCATAATGTTCTTCATCAGAGCGACCGTGAGAACAGCTTTGCGCTTCCGTTTTACACTAGTCACAGGCAGGATGATTGTTCCTCGTCTGATTTTATTCTGGATGAGAAAAAGCATTTTAGTAATGAAGATTATGGAATCGGCTTTTTAACATGACTTGGGCTAGGAAAGGAGGGCAAGTGTTTAGTTAATCATTCCCCTGTATCCCTTGAGAAAAAGGGTAAAAGAGGATGGGGAAGCAAGACCTCTTTACCAACCCCTGGGAACTGCCCGTATCCCCTTTCACTGGAGTCTTAAAGATCCCAGTCATAGTCCATACTTAGCGGATCCCAGAAGGGATAAGAGAAGAGAAAGAGGCAGCCGAGTGTTATTCCTCAATCCTGCAGGGTGTTTTACAGTGCAGGTCTCTTTCCATCTTCTCAGTAACCTTGCAAGGTGGGTGATTTGTTCCCATTTAACAGATGTGGAAGCCGAAACCCAGAGGGTAAACTCAAGCTCACCCAGCTAGAGAGTGGGTGTCTGGGACTCCAACCCAAGCCTGCGAGAGCCTAGATCTTTGCCCCTTCCAGTTCTGTGCTTTCCGTTTTGGGTCTGACGTGCTAGACCAGCAACACGGCGTCTCCTTTTTGGAGCAGCCATTTTGCTGGGAGAGTCAGTGCCAGGACATGTACAGTATGCTGGGTTAGTCATGTTAGTCTGATTTCCACCAGCAGAGATGGAATGCTGGTGGTAGACTAAGTGTTTCACACGAATTAGCCAACGATGACCTCGCAGCACCCCTGTAAAGCCGCACTGGTGTCATCCTCTTTTGTCGATGAAGAGACAGCTTTAGAGAGGGTGACGGATTTGCCCAAAGTCACACAGCACATTCGCATTCATTTGGTAATTGACACACCCAGATCCCTTAACCATGAAGGCTTACTGCCTCTTTGTTTTTAGAACTGAGAAGAGACTTCATAGATGATTTAGTCCCGAATGCACTCTGCTATCCTAGGACAGGAAAAAGGACATTAGTGGGAAAACAAGTAACATGCAAATAGTCTGGAGTTTAATGAATAATAATGTGCCATTGTTGGTTTCTTAGTTGCGATGAATGTACCATGGAGATGTACAAGGGCAGCCGTGGAGGAAACTGAGTAAAAGCTATATGGGAACTCTCTGGACTATTTTTTGCAACTTTTATGTACATCTAAAATTATTCCAAAATAAAACATTTCTTAAAAAAATAGATTTAGTTCACACTTGCCCCAGTGTCAGCCAGGGGAAACCAAGGCTGAGACTGAGACAATCATAGCCAAGTAGTGGCCGGGCCACTCCTACCCCAGCACCCCCAAGCCTGCCCACCGAGCTCCAGCGTCGTGGGTGCTGGCAGGTGTTTCGTGGGCGACCTTCTGGACTGCGTCTAGAGCTGCATGAGGTGAATGTGAGGCGCGTCTGTGAAATGTGTCGGAACCTTTTCTTGACAGGACATGGCATTTTGAAAGCTGAGTTTCTAGGTCTGACCTTTAGATCAGTGACTACACGAGTGTCCCCATCAGTTTCCTCATGCTGTCATCGCGCTCAGTCACCCACGGCCCGGTGAGCCAGCCTGAGGGCTGTGCCACTCAGGCATGAATTTGAATTCCATGCCTCATTAGCTAGGAGGCAGCGGGAACAAGTTGAGGAAAAATGGCCATGTGAAGAGGAAGGCACGTGGGGGTCAGGGCTCAAGTACATCCACACAGATCTCTCCTCCAAGCTCAAGAGGCTCCCTTGTCTCTGGGAGTTTAAGAGCCTTGCACCTGCAGGGGTCTCCTCACCTGTGTCTGTGGTGGGGCTGCAGCCTCTGCGGCCAGGAAGCAGGTAAGTCCGCGCTCCCGCCATGTTACAGATGGGGAAGCCACGCCTGAGAGCGGTGAGAACCGCCAATTTGCAGTGAATGCTCGTTTTGTATTTACAATTTTTCTTTCTCAATAGCTGGCGTTAGTTGCTTTCCTGAATTTTTGCTGATCGGCATCTTTCTCACTTCTTCACGGAGGATGTGCATGTGTGGATGACATTTTATAGTCGGAGTTTCACCCTGGACACACAATACGTGTCAGACACATTGCAGGACAGCCTGAGCCAAGAAAAGGAATAATTAGGACAACGATGTTGGTGGGAGCCCACAGGTATGGAGTAGTTAGTATTTGCCCAATACTGCGTTAGCACCTGGCAAGCATGGTCTCATTTAATTCTTACAACGGCTCTGTGAGGAAGATATTCTTATTTGTCCTATTTTACAAGTGAGCACAAGAAAGCCCAGAGAGAATAAGTAACTTGCTCAAGGTCACACAGCTAGTAAATGAGATCTGAACATGGGACGTTCTCTAAAGAACATGCTCATAATGTGTAAGTAACCTGTGTCCCCATTTTGGCATGTGTTCACTTTTTATATTTTATTACCACCACTAAAGTCCTGTCGGATCAGTATGCCTTGACCTCTTTTTGGGGAAAACACTTTATTTACACTGGATTCCCCATGGGGCTGGCAGTCAAGAGGAAAGAGCTGGAACTTCAAGCTTAGAGAGAGTGGGTCCCAAATCTCAGCTCTGCAGCTAAACAGCCGTATGACCCAGGCAAGTCATGTGACCATCCATTGCCTCAGTCGCAGTAATAACTGAAATGGCGGTAAGAACATCTACCCTGAAGGCTGCGGCTGTGAGAGTTACATGAAGTAACGTGTGCCCAGGGCCTAGCCCAAGGTACCATGCAGACAGCTCAAAATTCAGGCACATCCTTTCGAGTGGAAAGAACCCAGCTAGGAAGTCAAGACAGACCTGAATTTGGATCCCAATGTAGCTCCTTATTTGGTCTGTGACCCCTAATGTCCTCATCCATGCAATGGGTACCTAATAAGTGTTTTTCAGGGCTGCAGAGCAGCAGGGGTGCAGCCAGCACTGGTGAGAAAACACACAAAGGGCCTGGTTTGGGATTGCAGCCGGGATCAGAGTTCCCATTGTCATCGTGAATTTTCGCCTCCCTCATTTATCTGCCTTGTTTTTTCCCTTCTTGCTTGCAACCTTGCTGAGGTCAGAGTGTTGATTGTTCTGGGGACAGCTTGGAGGGGAAGGCCAGTGGCAGGGAGCAGGGCAGTGCCCAGGGGGTCAGCCTTCCTACCACCTGCTGCCCTGAATCTGCTGATTTTGACCTTAAGTCAATTCAGGTGGACAGCAAGCAGTCTGGTTTCTTTGACTTCGGTCCACCTGGCTACTTCCTCCAGAGTCTCAGAAACCTTCGGGGGTGGGAGACTTGAAATCTCCATGTCACAAATACCACCTTGATTGCCAAAGCAGAGTCCTCCCTGGGAACCCACAAGGAGATCGGAGATTACAAAAATGAACACATGGCTGGCTTCTGCTAAGGCTAGGGTAGCTGAGCTCCAGCCAGCAGCGGGTTGGCCAAGCAAGAAGCCTGGAGTCACAAAGTCTGCAGTGTGGCTCTAGTACTTACCGCTGAGGGAACCAACCTGCCCCGCCTCCGTTGCCTATGTGTGAACGGGGTTAGTTAGCATTTTCACCTCCCGAGATTGTTCGGTTTAAATAAGATCAGACCTTTGAAGCAGTTCCCACATGCCTGCCATGTGTGAACACTCAACAGACATTGGCTACCAATATCCGGGAACAAAGATGATCAAAAGCAATGAGTTAATCCATTAAAAAGAATGCCCACTGATGCTTCTCATGAGTGGGGGGTGGAGATCTCGTTAAGATGCAGATTCTACTCATCCGGGTGGGAGTGGGGCCTGAGAATCTGCACTTCCAACCCATTCCTGGTGAAGTCCATGCTGCTGGCACGACAACCACAATTAGAGCAGCGAAGGATTGCAATCCATTTCCAAACAGAGATCTGTTGGGTCTCAGTTAAGATGACCTACTTCCTGAACGTGGGTATATTTGGTGTAAGTCAAGGACATGGAAATGGAGACGAACCAATATCATCGAGCAGCGTTGGCATAGGGTGTGTTGAGTGAATTGTCTCTTGGAATCCTTGGAGCATCTCCAAGGGACATTAGCAACTCCATCGTCAAGGGACATTAGCAACTCCATCGTATGGATGGGGAACCACACTCAGATGTTAAGTGCTCAAGGTCATGAATCTTAGTGAAGGGCGGGACTGGGCTATGGATGTGGGTCCATCTGCCTCCAAACCCAGCGCCTTCCTCTGTACCTCAGAGGTACTGGCAGGAACCTGAACACAGCCACCTCCTCTCTCTGGACCTCAACTTCCCTGTTGGTAAAATGTGTGGCCTGAGTGTGAATGACCAGTGAGCTCGCTCCCCACCCTCCTGTTGGAAGAGTTTATCAGTTGTGTGCTCTCTCCTCTTACTCAGCACTCACTTGGCTGTGTCCCCACTCTGCTTCCTAATTTGGTGCCGATGTTCTGGTTGCAGACATATCAATGTCACCCTGTCAAGTAAGGAACACCAGCAGAACTGCTGGACACAGTCATCTTCCCAAAAGCAGACAGAGTGGTGTAGTGGTGACCAGAATAAACTCGGCACCTGGGCCAGAGAGAACATTCTTCCCTTGCCCAGAGATGGGCCTTTCGGCTTCCCTGCAGGTAGAGAGGGCCACTTGCGTCAACCTGAAGTTATGTGGGATCCAGTTTCACCCGAAGCCCAGTCTTGGAGTCTTAACCCCACAGGGTCTGAGTGCTAGGATTGATTCAAACCCGCGTGTGGGGAGGCGGGCAGGTGGGCCTGCCTTAGCGAGGTGGGCTCCCACGCACGTCCTAACCTCGCAGATCAGAGGTGCTGAGAGCTGGGCAGGATTTCAGAAGAGCATGTGGGCCAGAGCTGACCCAGTTTCATAGTGTACGAAATCCCAGTTTCGTAGTGTACGAATAACTTGGGCAAGTTATTTAATCTCCCTGGACCTCTGTTTTATCCTCTGTACAATGGGGCTGATAGCAGTAGTTGTCTGGTGGGGTTGTGATGAGAATTAACTGAGATAATACATGGGGACCCCTGAGAACAGTGCCGGGCACAGGGTAAGCACACAGAATGTAAGCCGTCCCTGTAAATGTGAAATCCCTCAGAGCAGGGACTTCTCTGTTTTGTTGAATGTTGGGTGCCCAGGGCCTAGAATAGTGTCTGGCGCATGGTAAATGCTCACAAATATGTGTGCGGCGGTTGAATCAGGGAAGCCTCTGCAGTGGTGGTTTTCGGGCTGTGTCATAAAAGACCCGAGGGTGCGGGGGCGCCACGTGGTGGGCTGGAGGGGCCGTGAGGAAGAGCACTTGAGCAGGAGTCGGCCTCAGTCCGCGCCCTTCCCCCGCCCGGAGCCCCTTCGATTTATATGCTATATATGTGTACATTTTCTGGATTAAGTTTTGTTGGGAGGAAGATTTTTGCAGCATGAAAACAGTTTGAAAATCCTCAGCACCCCACATTTGGTCCCTACACCACTCATGTCTGATCGCCCTGGGCGAGGGCTAAGAAAGCGGATTCCTCGACCCCATCTACGGTTTACTGAAGCAGATTGTCTGGGGAAGGGGCACGCATTTTCAATCAATGTCTTAGGGGGTTTCTGTGCATGCTGACATTTGAAGAACACATGTCGAATCATGTTATAAGTGAGAAAATTGAGGCCTTGCTTGGTGAGGTGCCTGACTTCAGGGTCTCTTAGGGGGGATGTTGGAAAGGCTGGTGTAAAGGTGCCTTAAGTCCCAGGCCAATGCTCCTTCTATGCTGCGGCTTCTGTGACTCTTAAATGGATGAGCCGCTGACAGAGACCCCTACCAGGTTATAAGAGCGGGTGCTGGGAGGGAGACGGGTCTGATCAGCACCAGCTCAGCCTTGTGGCAAATTCCTGGCTCTTGGAGCTTTGGCTTTTCCCACACCTGTCCCAGGGTAGGCTCTCAGTGGGTGTTGGCTGAAAGGAAGAAGGAGCGAATGACAGAGTGCCTTTCTTACGGAAAAATATAAACAAACAGTATACGATGATATAATGGCAGGTGGTACTACGTAAGCTCTGTGAGGAAAATGGCTAGCGGGACAGAGATCTGACATGTATTTTCTTCTAGAAGTCTTATGGATTTAGGTTTTACACATCGGTCAATGTTCCATTCTGAGATTTTGAGTTAACTTTTATGTGCGATGTAAAGTAAGGGTCTAGGTTTTTTTTGTTTTTGTTTTTTTTTTTTTAATGTTGATCGTCAGATTGTTCCAGCACCATCTGTCGAAAGGTCTGCTTTGCAGATAGCAAGGCCTAACGATGTTAGCCCTTGCCCATCATTCTGTGTAGAGTAGAATTTCCAGTCCAGGGTGAGTGATGGCAGAGAAGGGGTGAAGCTACATACTGGAGAAAACCTTGTGTGGGATGGGGCTCCACGGGACCCACCGAGTGGCTCTCATGGCAAAGAACATCAAAGACCACCATGATGAAACCAGCAGCCTGCAAGCAGGATGCAGGCGGGCCGCGCGCGGGAGGTGCCTGGTGGGCTGTTTCTCTTGGTGTTCGCAGAGGTCTGTGCTGGTCTTGCGTAAACTGCAGATTAGGAAAGCGTTAGGTAACGAGAGGGTGGCCGGAGCGCATTACACAGCAGCCTGGCGTGGGGCCCGGGATGCAGCCTGCGGGGATGGCCTTGCCGAGCAAGTCAAATATCACTGGACCCGGGACAGGATGGCTTCCTCTTTCCCTCCTGCAGCCAGAAGGGAGCTCCTGCTCCGCCCGGCTGTGGCGGTCTCAGGGCCTGTGGAGGTGCAGGTGGGAGGGGAGCCGGGGGGCCCCCGGGAGCCGCATAATTTAACACATTTTGGGGAGGAGGCCTGTTGCAGGGGCTCTGTGCGGAGGACCGTCAGCAACAAAGAAAAGTTCATTCCAGTCCTCCCGCCTCCTCCAGCCCCGACATTGCCAGCTGCCTCCCAGGACCACTTAGATGTTTGACCCTCACTGTCTCAACCCAGGAACCAAGGACGGACCTCACAGGGAGCTGCTTCTTTCAAGAGTAGTACCGTAGTGGCTCAAACATTTGGTGAGCATCTACGACAAGTTCGTGGATTCTCTCGTGCATAGGCCCTTAGTCGTGATCCCTGCCCGTCCAGTGCTGGCTCTCCAGCTGTGGACGATGTGAGTTCACATGTATTAAAAGTAAAAAGGAAACGAACCTTCACTGAGAGCCTCCTCTGTGCCAGACCCTGTGTTGGGATTCTCCAGACATGATCAGATCCGTTCCCATGGCAACTCCGTGAGAGTGGGATGGTCATCTTCATCCTTAACGTGGAAATCAGAGCTCAGGGAGGTTAAGTAAAGTACCCAAGGTTGCACAGCTAGTAAGCATCAGAGCCAGGGTGTGAACTCAAGACCGTCAGACTCTAGAGCCTATGAATCTTCTCTAACCATGCTGCCATACTGTGCACCCAGAGTTCTGTTGGGGGGTGTGGGGGTCACAGGGGAGATTGAGCCACAGTGCCTAATAGCAAGCCCTTGCTGTCCGATGAGGGGCAAGCAGAAGTAACTATGATACTGAGGTAATGTGGACAGTGATGGGTCTGCAGCGGACCTGGGTAGCATTTGTGGAGCAGGTGGCATGTGGGTGTGATCTTAAAGGACAGAGGCCCGTATTCTGCCGACATGGGGGCTGGGAAAGGAGGTCCTGGATGGAATAATAATAGCCAACCCAGCATTACTATGTGCCAAGCCCTGATGTGCTTTGTGAATATTAACTCATTTAATTCTTGAGGTGGATACTATTATTATCTTTATTCCACTGAGGCCCAGAAAGGTTAAATAACCTGCTTATGGTGACATGGCTGGTAGACAGGAGAGCCAGGTGTTAAACTTAGACTCTGGAGGGGGAGGTGAGGTCAGCCAGGAGGGATATGTTTGTGGGGTAGCAGAGTGGACGGTCATATTGAAAAGAAAGGTTGGGGGTAGCTCAGAGGGGGTCTGCATGCCAGACCCGAGGGTCAGGCCCTTGTCCTGTGGCCTTGGTGGGTTTTGGGAGGCTTCGTGGTAGGGGAGTGATGCCAGCAGACCTGTGTTTAGGCAGAGGACCTGGTGGGGAACTGTGGGTGAGGAAAGCAGCATGAGCAGGTGGGTACAGAGACGAAGCCATGAACAGTGAGGAGTGTGTGGTATTGGAGGACCAGCGCTGGACCGATTCGCAGCCCTGGCTCTTCTCCGTGCCTGTGTGCCCTTGGGCAAGTCGCTTTCCTGTGTGGTAGTAATTGTGTGGTAATTGTGTGTGTGTGGTAGTAGTGACATTGATGGTGTTGATGGCAAAATAGACATAACATAAAATTTACCATCTTAAGCATTTTTAAGTGTACGCTTCAGTGGCGTTAAGGACATACACATTATTGTGCAACCGTCACCACCATCCTTCTCCAGAAATTTTTCATCTTCCCAAACTGAAACCAAACCCGTTAAACACTAACTTCTCATTCCCCCTCCAGCCTGCCCCTGGCAACCGCTGTTTGTATTTCTATGACTCTGACTACTCTAGGGGAATCACACTGTGTTCGTCTTGCAGTGACTGGCTTATTTCACTTAGCATAATGACTTCAAGGTTCATTCGTGTTGTAGTATGTATCGGAATTTCCTTCCTTTTTAAGGCTGAATAAATATTTTGTTGTGTGTGTAGACCACATTTTGTTTATCCGTTCATCCATCAATGGACACCTGGTTTGCCTCTATCTTTTGGCCATCGTGAATAATGCCACTATGAATGTGTAAATATCAGTTCAAGTCTCTGCTTTCATCTCTTTTGGAGACATACCCCGAAATGGACTTGCTGGATCATATGGCAGTTCTATGTTTAATTTTTTGAGGAACCGTCATACTGTTTTCCACAGTGGCCGCACCGTTTATATTCCCAGCAGCAATACGCAAGGGGTTCTACTGTCTTGATGGCCTTGCCCTCCCACTGGGGCGGCTCTGCAAACTGTCTGCATCATAGGGTTCATGGGCATGTTTTGAAGACCAAATGAAACAATGCTCGTAAAGCACTTGGCGAATTATTATTATTCTTGTGCCCACATCCAAAAGGGGCTTGGTCCCCTGGGGAGCAGCTGGCACCTGTGGGAGTTTCCTCACCTGCCAGCAGACACCTGCCTTCTGGTGACTTCTGGTCACTGCTTTGCCCTCTGACAGCAGGCTCACTCCTCTCTCTATAGAGGAGGGTTTCCCACCTTGGAGCAGCATAAACCTAGATGCTCCAGGCCAAGTTAAAGAAGCCACAGTCTTGCTTAATTCACCAGACTTCAAGGGCACAATGCCAGGCATGGGGGTGTGACTGTGACTAGTGCCCAGTCCCTGCCTTCCAGAGGCTCTCAGTTTAGTGGCAGATAGAACCCAGTTGCGATAGAAGGTTTCTGTCCTCCTTTTAGGGGGATTGTATGTCGTTGCCATGTTCAATACCCTTGTGGTCATTTAATTTGCTTTGAACAATGAAATGCGAGAAGAATGAATGTGTGTTACTTCTGGTGGGAGTAACACACATTCATTTAGCATGTTTTTCTTTTCACTCTCTTATGACAGCCAACGATGTTCCTGAAACAGGTTGCACTGTTCGCCTGGGTTCCAGAGTGAAGGTGATGCTGGACAGAGGGGCGGCCAATCTGTGCTAATATGTAGGATGTGAGAAATAAACCTTTGCTGTTGTAAGACCCTGAGAATTGGGGGCTGTTTGTTACACAGCATAAACTGGCCCATACTGACCGATGCACCAGTAAACAGTTCACCACAGCGGTGAGGAAAGTGCTAGTAAAGAAATGAATAGTGTCCCATGGGGATGCAGAGGAAGGAAGGAGGAAACAAAGGTTAATCCTGTGGAGAGAGGTCTCTGATAGTTTCTACTTTAAATCTTGTATTCATTTACTCCTTTCAATAGCTTCGTAAGGTAGGAATTATTATCCTCATTTTTCAGGTAAGGAACTTTCAGCTCAGAGATGTTAAATTTCCTGGTGTCATTCAGCTTGTCATGAATAGAGCTGACATTCAAATTTAGGTATCCCTGATACCTACACCCTGGGTTTTTAAAATTAATAATAACTCACACTTATGCAGCACTTTTTATGTGCAAGTTCCGGTTGATGTTCTAAAAGCTAAGCATGAATGAATTCAGTTAGCCCTTATGTCGACCTCATGGGTATTTTTCAATGCTTGACATGCAATAAAATTGCAGCAGTTTTTTTTTTTTTTTAACGTGAATAAANACACCTAGGATAAGCAAACAGTATGTAGCTAAATTTCTGAGTCAATTTTATTTTGAAGTAATGAAATGGAGAGCAGCCCGGAAATGGATCATCCCCCTATCCCACCCCCAACTACTTTTAAAGTTAAATGGCAGGTTAAGGTGCTTTGGGGGACAAAAGCACAAGAATGGTTCACTCTCTGATGTGTAAAAGTCTTAGTGGCCAGGTACATTTGGGGGCGGGGGTGAGTGGGACAGGTTGCTGACATTTGGGAGAATATTCTGCAGCAATTTTTTAAAGAATTATTATTTAGAATAGTTTTAGATTTACAGAAAAGTGCAAAGGTAATACAGAGTTTGATACTCTGTATTACCAATGTACTCTATACCTAGTTTTTCCTATTATTAATAACTTAATTTAGTATATTACTTTTTTATAATTATTGAACCAATATTGATATATTTTTAATAACTAATGTCCATAGTTTATTTAGATATCCTTAGGTTTTATCTAATGTCCGTTTCCTGTTCCAAGATCCCATCCAGGAAGTGTGGTGTCTTCTTAGGCTCTTCTTGGCTGTGATAGTTTTTTAGACTTTGTTTTTGGCGACCTTAACAGATTTGAGGAGTACTGGTCAGGTATTTTGTAGAATAGACCTTAATTGAGATTCATCGGATGCTTTTCTCACGGTTAGTCTGGAGTTTTGGGTTTTGGGGAATATGATTAAGGAGGTGAGATTTGTACTTATTTATTTATTTTGTATTTATTTACTTTTATTATGGTGACATTGGCTAATGAAATCTGGTAAGTTTCAGGTGTACGATTCAACAGTAAGGCATATATATATATTGCATTATGTGTTCACCACCCTTTACTTCTTTTTAAGATAGAAATTCAGTTAGTTTTGATGAAAATGTGTTGTGGATTACATAATATTCATGCGAAATTGCCATGCTGATAAGGGATAAGGGCACCTGAACCCAAAAGAGAAAAACGAAAAAAATCACACAACCATGTTTTCTGTACCTAACTTCATTCTCTCTCCTCCTCCGCCCCCGAACCAATAATACTGCGATTCTGGATCTCGGTAACTTTTTCTAAATGGAAGTAACTGGCTCAGGAGGAGCCAGGGAGCTATTGCATTTCTCACCCCAGGCCAACCTCTTTCTGCTTCGGTGTTCTCTTCCTGAACAAATCTTCTTAGGATCAGAAGGTAGAGAAATGATTCTATTCTCAAGGGTCTTCCCTCACTCTGTTCCTCCCTCCCTCCCTTCCTCACACATTTATTAAATTCCAGGAGCTACGGTTGGGCTGAAAAGAGGACTGAGACAGGGCTGCCGCTGCAAGGAGCTGGGGTTTGGAAGGAGAGACACACAATGAATGAAAACTGTCACTTGTCATAGGTCTTGCAAGGTGAGTGTGTACCTGGGATTGTATGGCCCAATGGAGGGGAGAAAAGGTCATTCTTTGGGGTTCATGTGAAGCTTGCCAATCAAACAGAACGGGGCAATATAAGATGTTAATAAAATGAGCTTCTTAATGAGTGGGGCCCCATCTGTCAGTGGCCAGTGAAAGCGGGATTTAGCAAAGAAGATCTTTTCCCAGATACCATCAGGCTTCTGGTGAGTGACAGGTGCCTCTTCCCTTCCAAGTTCTGCCTGTGTGATAGCAAACTGTTTGCTTTGCACATTAACTGGCACATGGGAGGTAACCCAGCTTATCCAGAGGCTGTGACATGTTGTACCAATCCCCAATCTTTAAGTCTCTGGCTGTTTTCCGCAAAGCTTATGACAAAGCATCCCCTAGGAGAGGGCAAGATGGTGCTTTGCAAAGCACTAGGAATCTTGAGCCATAAGGTTTGGGTTCAATTTAACATTAATAAAAACTGCCTCTATGTGGGGGACAGATAGAAAAAGCCTGCTTTTATGCTAAATGCCTATGTGCACTATCTCATCTAATCCTCCAAAAAGTATGAGATAATAATCATCCAAATGAGAGTTACTAATTATTGAGCATTTCTTATGTGCCAAGGCTGTTTAAAGAGCTTGGTGTGGATTACTTCATTTAATTTTCACAATAACTCTCTAAGTGCACACAGCTTAAGCATGGAGCTTGCTGGGTTTTCACCCATGTAAACATCCACCATGCAGATTGAGATTTGGATCATTTCGCAGCAGGCTTCCTCGTGCCGCGTCCTGGTCATCGCGCCCCTCCCCCGACCCCCAAGTAACCACTCTTCTGGCCGTAGATAAGTTTGGCCCATTTAAAAAAATTATTTTTATTAAGGTGAAATTCACATAAAAAGTTAACCATTTTAACGTGAACAATCCAGTGGCATTTAGTACCTTCACAATATTTTAGTGAGATTCCTTTGATTGTCAAGCCTGAGCTGTCAATCACTAGGCCATTTCCTCGTGACTAGCTGTATGACTTGGAGTCTTTCCTGAGCCTCAATTTCCCAATCTCAGTAATCTTCCTTCTGGGCCGTGGGAGGCTTGATTGACAGCCCTTGTAAAACTCGGGGTGCCATACAAACACAGTCATTAGAATTTAGCTGGTTCTATGATATTGTGGCTGTTTGTGAACTTGAAGTGGGCTGGATGGGCCCTTGGAAGGAGCTGTCACTGCTTGGGAGTCAGGATGGGGACACGGGTCAGTGGGAACTCAGCTCCTCTTCTTCTCTCTGAATGTTCCTGTGCTTAGCTGCATCCAGAGGCCACCATGTCAAACACCTAAAATCCCAGGTCTCTGTATTCAAGGAAATTCACCTTTTGAAATATTTCTCCCAGCCTGGTGGTGGCCTGGAATATGCATCTTCTGGACAGGCTCTGCTGGAGTCCCCCAGACTGGCTTTGTTATCATTTATGAAACTAGTTATCTGTTCCAGAAGTCAGATTAGGAGAAAAAAGAAAGTCCAGTGATCAGACATGGGACAGGTATGCTCTCTGAGGGGGATGGTGCTTTATTGAAATGAGTCCCTGTTATTTATCCAGTGCCAGAAAGCTAGCCTATTATCATCTTTTATAAAGTTGACTTTCGAGTTTCTAGCCTATGAACAAATGCATAATAATGTCATATCATGGAATGTCATCCTCCTAAATAACAGTCATCACCTCTGTCAGGCACTGAGGTTGCCATGAAAGTCTCAGTCCTGTAGCTGGTTTGTGTGTGTCCACTGGGAAAAATGAACTTGGGGTGTGGCACCCTCATAGTTCTGCTCTATTTGCCCCTCAGGCACGAAGTCTTCCATTCTAGGCTTGTTTAAATCTAGCTTCCCTTTCCAAATGGTTTCTAAGGGGAAAAATATAAAGAATGTTCCAGAGTGCTCTGCTGGTCCAGGGATGATCTGCCAGAGCAGTTCCTGGATTACGGCCTCTTCCCCCATCAGCAAATCATGTGAAACAGATTCCTGTCAGCTGTAAACCCTGAATGTGGGAAAAAGAGCTGACACACAGGGCTCGTTTTCATAAAGTTGACATTTCTCATGAATAGCAAATTCCTGAGTGTGGGCAGTTGACCAAGACCAGGAATTCTCATTAGCTGGTGAAAATCAGGCATGACTCTGACTGCGGAAGGCGGCTGGGAGGAGAGGTCATCCGTGTGGGCAGCGATGACCCACAGCTCATAATTGAGTGCGATCTTGCCAGAGTGGTCGCTGAAATACTAAAACGCTCTGTATGGGCTAGTCATTCCTATCACCTTCCCGACATCTCCAGTCCTCCCACGGGGACCTCTGTCTCCCCATCATCCGGCAGCCAAAGGGTTAATGCTGACCTGGCATAGCCTTCCAGCCAAGGTCCAGCAGGGGTCTGACCCTCCTTAGATGCGTGTGTGGCAAACTGGTGGGTAAATAAATGACATGCCTCTCCTGGCTATGGGGCAACAGTTCCTTCCTCAGGCTCTGCAGAGACCTGGGCTCAGGCCCCCACCTTCTTCCTGCTTCCTGAGAATGCGACCTCTGATCCCATCTCTGTAGATTTGAAGGACATCTAGGAAATGAGTTAAACTGATCATTTCCCATCCAGCAGCCCTATCCCACCGCTCTCACATCCACGCTCCCCAAACAGTCAGCGTTAGCTGTTTTTGTTCCTGCCTTCACCTCTGTAGCATTTCCTGGTCTTCCCAAACAGAATTAGTCACTTCCTTCTCTGTGTTCCCATAATACTCAGAAGCCATCATGTCTCTGTGATCCAATATTATTTTATGAACACAGAAAATTTTCTCTTATGGACGTGTGTAAGCTTGTAAATATTTCTTTTCCTCTTTTTGTTTTGGCTCTGAGAAGCTCAGAGCCCGATCTGTAGCTTTCCTCGATCAAATGTTTGATATGCACTTGGTGAATTAACTTTCTCCCTGGCTTTATCTTACATTTAGCCTTTCCCTCCTGCATTTCTTTCTTTATATATATTTGTATTATATTCATCTATGTGACCCACTTCAAATTAAAACTATTTGTTTGCATTATTAACTTTAATGAAATCAACATAAATAAAAAGCACCGTTTTAAGTCTACAGCTCATGAGTCTGACAGGTGTATACGCCCATGTAGCCACCACTGCAATGGTGACACGTATTACATGTCTATCAACCCAAAGGTCCCTTGTCCCCTTTCCCACTCCATTCACTACCCACTCTGGTCTCAGGTACCACTGACATGCTTTCAGCCACTAAATATTAGATTTGCCTTTTTCTCGAGTTTCCTATCAATGGAACGATACAGTACATGGTCTTTTGTGTCTAGCTTTCTTCACTTGGCATAATGCTTTTGCGGTGCATCCACGTTTCTGTGTATGCCAGCAATGGTTCCTTTTTACTGCTTGGTAATATTTCATTGTATGGATATATCACAATTCATTTCTTTAGGTTCCTGTTGATGGACACATGAGTTGTTTCCATTTCTGGGCTACTATGAAAAAAGCTGCTGTCACCATTTATGTATAAATTTGAGTGTAGAAAAAGAAGATAGGTAATGTATTAGTTGGGGTTCTCCAGAAAAACAAGATCAGTAAGATTTGTTTGTTTGGTCATTTATTTATTACAAGGAATTGGCTCACATGATTGCGGAGGCTGAGCAGTCCCAAGCTCTGCAGTCAGCAAACTGGAGACCAGAAGAACTGATGGGGTAGTTCCCATCCAAAGGCCAGTAGCTTGACACCCAGGACAAACTAACATTTCAGTTTGAGTCTGAAAAACGTTGATGTCCTAGACTGATGACAGTCAGGCGGGAGTAAATCCCTCTTCCTGGGGGGAGGGTCAGGTTTTTTTTGTTCTATTCAGGCCTTCAGCTGATTGAACGAGGCCCACCATGTTAAGGAGGACAATCTGCTTTACTGATTTAAATGTCAATCTTATGTTGAACACACAACGCAATATACGTATGATGTACTACTGAATTGTATACTTGAGACCTATATAATTTTATTAACCAATGTCACCCCAATAAATTTAATTAAAAAATTAGTGAGAATGGCAGAGAGAATGCAGTTAGCATTAATATGATGGCTAAATGGAGGGCCAGGGGAGGGAGGGAGCAATTGGGGAGATTGTTTTATGAACAATGTAGATGTCTCAACAATGTACTGTACACTTGAAACTGATTTAAATAAATAAATTTATTTAAAAAAGTTAGTGCTAATCTTATCCAAAAACAGCCTCAGAAACAACCAGAGTAATGTTTGACCACATAACTGTGGCTCAATCAAGTTGACACGTAAGATTAACATCTGGTATCAGCAAATGCACAAATAAATATATAATCTCATTTGTTTACTGATTTTAGCTTCAGGGCTTGCCGTCCTGACTGGAGTACGCCTATTTATCAATGAGGAATGCACTCATCTGTAGGTAGTAGAAAGTCCAGCACCAGCGGCTGCGGCAAATAGCTGTTTTCACTCCTCGCATGGCGAGAAGTCTGGAGGTGGGTGGATGTGACACTGGTTCGGCTGCTCAGTGGTGCCACCAGAGACCTGAGCTCTTTTTCTTTTTCATCTTCCACATCTGGTGCTGTGTCCTCATGATTGCAGGAGGCAAGGTCGCCATCCGTAGGTCTCAGCTCACAATCGAGGCAGGGGAGAGGGGCATAGGGACGCAGAAAGACTGGGGGAGACAGTTAAGTCTGTCTCTTTTTATTAGGAAAGCAGAATCTTTCCAGAAACCTCACCTGGCAGCTTCCTCCTCATATTTCTTTGGCCAGAACTGGGTCATGTCACCACTTCTGTGTTGCAAGGAAATTGGGGAGCAGGGTTGTCACATCTGGTTTAGTCCAGTCAAGGCCACATTGTTACCCCAAGTAAAATCAGAGTTCTGTAGCAACAAAGAACTAACACATTTGTCATTCACGACATTCACCATTAAGACCTTGGCATAGTGCCTCGCACACAAGGGTGCTTAAGAATGTGTGTTTGGTTGGGTTGATTTCAGGAGCTCCCTGCGTGAGGAGATGGAGTTGGACCAGAAATCACTGAAATAGGGGTCTCGGTCCCAGCTCTGCCACTCCCAGCTGTATGATCTTGAATAAGCCATTGAACTTTCCCAAACCTCAGTTTCCCAATTCTGCAAAACGAGACTAAAGCTTCCTAAATTAAGTTAAGGTCTTTGCAAAGGGCGAGATACATACTAGTCAAAACCACTACTACCATGGAACCTGAAAAGATGTTTCTTTTCCCCTTCAAACCCCAACTTCTCTGCTCTCCTGCCTGCTGTGCTATCCCTCATGGCCTGTGAGGTTCTACAGATTTGAGGTGTCCACCTCCTGACTGAACTTCATCCTCACTTCCTTCTTAGCATCCAGTAGCCAAATGCAGTGATTTGATTCTCCAAATTTTCCCCCTGCTCCTGCTCTTAGGACGCTTGTAGAGACTGGAGCTCCAGGCAGAATTCCTGCGTCTATACCGATACTTCCTGGGTCGACACTGTGTCACAGGGTTACCAGGGCTGTTTACTTCGCTGACCTTGCTCTCTGTCACTCATGAGTCAAAGCTGTGCAAGTTCATTGGAAGGCCCCTCGAGAAGGGTTTTACCGATCACCGCTGCGGCCTCCGTTGGCTTCCGTGTGCTGACCCAACAAAACTGACTCTAGACATTTTTTTTTTCACTCCCTGGCCTCATCTTCTCCTTTCCTTTCCTGAGAATTTTAATGTCCCGTCTTCCTTGTCTTGACATTGTCACGTGACCCTACTGGCATTAGCTTTTTAATCGTCGTTCCATTTCTCTCCCTTTATTCTCGGCTCATTCATGGTTTACCCACCCCCGTGGTTCCAGCACCTTCTTCCCCCATCACTTCCCTGAAATAAATGACTTCCCCGAGACCAAGTGTCCTGGGCATGTGTTAGGTTTTTATCTTCCTGGTGCTCTTTGTGGCAGCCACATTCTCCCCGACACTCCCTTTAGACATTCTTTTTTGTCTTTTTCAACTGTCACCCATCATCCAGCCGACCTTTGAATGCTGGCGTATCTGTTGTTCTGACCTTAGCCTAATTTTTTTCTTCAAACACACTCCACCTAAACAGTGGCTTCTTCTTCTACTTGTCGATATTACCCAGATGGATATTTCTGGGTCAGGTCTCTCCTTCAGAACATCCTTTACCAATACGGAAGCTGAAATGCACAGACGTTAAGTGATACGCCCATGTCCCTCCGCTGTTCATCTCACCGTCACGCTCTCACACCATCTGGAGGGGCGCAAAGAGGAAAAGTACAGCAAGGAGACGGACATTGGTTGCGAGCTCACCATGTGCTAGGAGCTCAGTGTGCTGGGCCCTTTTGTGTCATCTCATGTACCTTTTTGTTATTTCATTATTCCCTGTTTGATAGATGAGGAAACTGAGGACCAGGGAGGTGGAATAAACTGTCTTTGGTCACACAGCTAATCGGTGGTTCGGTGGGGCTTTAAGCTCAAGCCTTCCGACACCAAAGTTAAGGCACTCTTTCGTTCCACTTTAAAAATCCAGATTGAGACAGATGGCCTTTTAAAAGCAGTCGGTCCAGGCCATGTGAGCTTGTATGCCATTTTTGGGGGGACAGGGCACTGATGGGAGTGGCTGCAGCATGGGCCCATAACGCAGCAGCAGGCACGGACGCCGTCTCGAATTAGACTGGGTCAGCAGTAGCAGGTTTGGGTGTTAGCAGCCATGTAATGTCATGCAATGTCAACCCTGAAATACCTTGGGATGGCTCCAGTGAGATTCAGAGCCAGCTGGACACTGAGAAAGCCATGGAAAATCTACTATTTACTGTTGTCCCTTCCTGGTAAGCTGGGACTCAGATTGCTCCGGAATGACCTGGCTGGTTATAGCTGCAAGGGAAGGAAGGAGTTAATTCTCCTGGCTGGGCCTTTTGCAAGAAGCCTCGTGCTTTGGTTATTAAAAGTCTGCCTGACATGGGAGGGAATAAATGGGCCCTTCTGGGAACCTCGTTAAGCAGCAGAAATAGTTTTCCTTTGGTCAAGCACAGGTGAGGGTTGGAGGCCTGCCCGCAGGTCTGAGACAGCCCGTGCCAGGCCGGAGGATCTCGTCTGCCA
Organism: Pteropus medius; assembly: GCF_902729225.1. Taxonomy (NCBI): domain Eukaryota; kingdom Metazoa; phylum Chordata; class Mammalia; order Chiroptera; family Pteropodidae; genus Pteropus; species Pteropus medius. The sequence goes on along the minus strand of NW_024354502.1, from coordinate 2,762,365 downwards.
CATTCTCCTGCTCATTCAGCAAGACTCCCTGGTCTGTCATCTCCTGAATCAGGTTTCTGCCAAGAGAGTCCTGTGTTCACAAGACTTCTGAACTGCTTTTTCAAATTGCCCTGATTTTTCCTTTCTCATTTGGTGTCCGTTGTCATAAACAAAGATTTCAAAAAGTCACAACACACCAAATGAAAACCTAAGTCCCTTCCAATGCCCGGCAAAAGTAATTTTGATGTATAAATTTAACTTTCTAGAATCACTCAGTTTCTTCTTGCAAAGAAAGTTCTCTGCATGAGGTGTAAACACAATTTGAAGTCGTTAAAAAACAAATGACAGCGCGCAAAACACAAACCACAAAAAAAAAAAAAGATAAATTTTGCTTCATCAAAATGAAAACTTATGCTTTTGGAAAGCCACTATTAAGGAAATGAGATGACAAGCCACAGACAAGGAGAAAAGATTTGCAAGACAAACAATCCAATTAAGAAATGCTCAAAAGATTTTTTTCAATAAACACTTTACCAAAGAACGTATACAATTGGCCAAAGAGTTTGTGAAAAGATGCTCCGAATGATTAGTTACCAAGAAAATGTAAATTAAAACCACAATGAAATACCAATACATACCCACTGAAATTACCAAAATTTAAAAAATCGACAATGCCAATTACTGATGAGAATTAGGAGCAACTGGAACTCTCATACTTTGCTGGTGGGAAGACAATATAAGATGACTGCTTTTATTTATTTTTTTAAATGGTAAAAAAAAGTTTCTTATATTTAGAACTAGCCAACTGGACTCAGTTTAGATGATCTCAATTTCTTGACTAGACTCCAAAGCATTGCAGTCAGAGATTGAATGCATGCCTTCTTCCGGCCATGAGATACAGTCAGCGTGTTGGCTTTGGCTAGTCAACTTGTAGAACTTTTTCACATCCTGCTTGATCTGGTGCTGGTTGGCCTTGATGTCCATGATGAACACCAGTGTGACCTTGATCTTCATGGCCAACTTCAAGGTTGGGGGAACTTGATGATGGCATATGGTCAGGCTTGTTTCTCTTGGAGATGCTCTTCTGAGGTGACTCGTGCTACCTTTGGCACCACAATGTCTTGGGCTGCTGGAAGTAGGTGACAAAGAAGTTGCTGGACCTTCATTGTTTTTGTGGCTTTGGACACCTTTCAGCACTGTCTTCCGAGTCTTCGGAGCCTTTGCTTTGCATTTAGAGCCAGGACTTCTTTTTTCACATGTTTGGTGCCATCTTCATAAAAATCTGGGAGACCACTTAGGAAAACAGTTAGGAAGTTTCTTGTGAAGTTAAAGATACACTTTATGTATGACCCATCAAGCCTTAGAGAAACGAACATATACGTCCACACATATACCTGTATGTGAATGTTTACAGCAGCTTTACTTGTAAAAGCTCCAACCTGGAAATAATCCAGATATTCATCAGCTAATGAATGGATAAGCAAATAGCGGTACCTCCATATTTTGGAATACCACTCACTAAAGGAGTAAACTACTGATCTAAGCAACGACACGGGTGAATCTTAAAATCACATGCTTAGCGAAAGAAGTCAGACATGAAATGCTGCCTATTATATGATCCCAAAAGTATAATGACAGAAATCAGGTTAATGGTTGGCAGGGGCTGGGGAAACAGAAAGAGAAGGGGGTCAATTGCCAACATGCACATGATGGGAATGTTCTATATCTTTATTGTGCTGATGAGTACATGACTGAATTTGTCAAAACTCATGTCACTGTGCTCCTAAAAAGAGTCAATTTATTGCGTGTAAATAATACCTCAATAAACTTGACTGAAAATAAGTCATAAGAGGCATTTTGAGCCCAGGCTTTGGAATCAGTGGATCTGGGTTTAAATCTCTGAGTTTTCATGTATTTTCTTTGTAACCTGGAACAGATGTCTTGACTTCTCTATAAGTCCATTCCTACATTTATAAAATGGAGTGTATTGGTTAGGGGAAGCTAACCGCTGTAACAAACAGACCCCAAATGTATCATGGTTCAAGGGTTTTTGTTTATACTACAGTCTAAGGTGTTTCCAAGCTGTTGGTGGTTGTGCCCCATGCAGTCATCTGGGGATGCTGGCTTCCAGTGGGTTTGTCATCTGAAACATTTAGCTTCCAAGGTCTCCCTGGGGATCATTTCAGCCATCCAGTCAACCAGGAGTTAAGGATTGCCTGGAGGTCTTTACGGGCCAGGCCTGCGTATTATTACCTCTATTCACATTACACTGTAGAGTACTCAGTCACAAGGCCACACCCAGCTGCAGAGGAGGCTGGGAAATGTAGTCTAGAAGTATGCCCAGGATGAAGAGAAGCACATAGGTTTTGGTGATCAGCAAGCAAATAGGGATAAAAAGATATGGCATATAATAGAGTGTGATGAGTGGCAAGGTGATTGATTGGTATGAATTGTAGTCATAACATCTCGATAATATTCTCCCAGCTCCAATCATAATAATTATTGTTATAATTGATATTATGGAACAGGGGTCCCAGACTCGAATGCCTAGAATGGTCAAGAATATGACGTAACTACGTGAATTTGGCCTGCATTATAAAAATAGGGAATAGTGAGGTCTGTAGTTGAACTGGAGATGACATGTCCTGCCTAACGGCCTAGCAATTCCCCCAAATTGTAAGCCCCTGAGGTGGTGATCAAAATGCATCTGTGGAACACCTGTGTTGTCTTACAGCAAAATCTCATGTCCCGTATGTGCTTGCTCCCCAGCTAGTGAGATGGATTCTGTTTGTGAGCTGGCTACCGAAATCCATTCTTCTATTTTTCCCATTATTATAATTGTATCCGAGCGTGTGGATGGACAGTTAAGATTTTGTTTCCCAGCAGTCTTGGTGGTTAGGTGTGGCCATGTTCCTGAGTTCTTGCCAGTGGAAGTTAGGTGTGCCACTTGTGTGTTTGAGATTTGAGTTATGGGGCAAAACTCTTTCTTGCTCTGGCAACTGGAACCCAGCTGTGATGGTGACTCAACTTGGGCTACTCGGACAACAATAATATTCTAGTCTAGAGGACATTGGAGCAATAAGAAGTGGGAACCTGGGTCTCTGAATGACCATGTGGAGCAGAGCCTCATTACTGACCGGAGCAGCTCATTTTGAGGCTGTTTCACGAAAGAGAAACCTAAAAATTTGAATTTCTTTGTTAGAGCAGCTCAATCTTCACCTGACTAATGTGGTCAGATGTTCTCACTAGCCACAAACGACTTGCCCCTCTCATCAGCTTTCTTGCTTCTGCAATTTCTATCCAGCCCTCAGATAAATTCAAAATCACTACATGTTGGAAGCAGTCAAGACTGCTCATGAGTAGTCAAAACTTCTGATTGTGGAAAATAACAACGGTCCAGTCAATCATTTGGTCGATCAAAGAACATGTTTATAAATTGTTTATTTTCAGCTTAGGAATAAGGAGAATGCATCTCAGGAAAAGGAGATGGGAAAGAAGCTCCTTTACTGAGCAGGTCTGGTGAGCTAGATGCCGAAGTAGGCATTTATAGATACAATCTCACGTTCATTTTCTTAAGAGTCTGTCCACAGAACTGCTGTTATTTTATACTGCGGATGAAGAAATTGTAGTTCAGAGAGATAAAGTTGCTGAGCCAGTACATAGCATGGAATCGTGGGTCCAGACTGTGGTGATGTAAAGGCAGTGGGCCTTCCATTGGCTGAGAGGTGCTCATAGCCTTTTGCAGACTCCTTATGGAGATAGGACCTTGAAGAGGCCTGGACCTTTATGAGGGCAGTTGAGCTGAGCTTCTAAAATTACAAATCTGATCATGTCTTTTTCTTGTTAACAACCTGTCAGCGGGCCCTCATTGTCTATCAGATAAAACTCCCAATTCTTAATAACTTGGCAGTCAAGTCTTTAGTCACCTGACCTCTCGCTTCACCTGTCATCACATCCTTTTTGTATTATTCATGCTCTCTCTGTTCCCTTGGCTCTTGCCCTTGCTGTCCCCTCTTCTGACACCCCTCTCCTTTGCTGACTCCTCCTTCAGGTTGCAAGATACAAACATTACCTCCTCCAGGAAGCTTTCCTTCCTGATCAACCCTCTGCTCCTGCTGGATTACACGCTCCTCCTCAGGGCTTCCCTCTCTTGGAGCAGTTAATGAGCTGTGTGACCATGTGTACTTTGGCTAACCCATTTGAGCCTCGGTTTCCGCAGCTTTAAAATGGCTACAATAATAATTGTACTGAAAATATAGAGATATAGTAAAGTGAAACGTCATCATCTCCATGGAGCTCTTCGCATCATGCCTTACTCAGAGTAAGCCTTCAATGCCTCCTGCAGGAGATTGGGAACTACTAGCAGGCCCCTCCAGCATCTAGCCCAGGGCGGGGCACTGCCATGATCAATAGATGTTTGTGTAGGGACCAATGCTATTTTCTTTGAAGAAGGCTCAAGTAGACTAATTATGCGAATGACTAATTGATATAATGTTTTACCAGCAACTGTGGTTTGCAGATAAGTAGTGACCTGCCCAAGGCCACACGGAAGGTATTTGGCAGAGCAAAACTTCTGTCCCTTGTGCAGGAAGGCTACCACATCCAACTGATTGACTCAGGGAAAGAGATTTTTTTTTGTTTTGGTGAGGGAGGAAGAGAGGATAAAGAAGGTACCAAGACTCCCTCTGTCTTTACTTTGTTCTCTGTCACGCCTGTCTGTGAACCCTCAGAGAGCAAGTTCATGTGCTAACAAGAACAATAGTAGCTCTCACTAGCCTCCAGCCCCTGTGCCCTGATGAACTCTTCATGGCATTATCTTGCTTCTCTGCACAGCAATCCTTGTGGGTGGGAACTGTTTAAACTCCATTTTACAGATGAGGAAACCGAGGTTCAGTTTCCTAACTTGCCAGAGTCTCCCTTTGTAAGAAGCAGGGCTGGAATTCAAGCGCAGCCCGTGGGACTGCAAAGCGCACCCACGGACCTCCGTGCAGTGCTGTCTCAGGCTTTCCAGTTCAAGTCACATCACCGACTTAGCACATCTTTCCTGGGAACTTCCTGGGAAAGGCATTATACTAATGCAGAGACACAATGATTCCCGGAGGAGGGAAGAAAGGAAACCTCCACACAATGATTCATCATCTTACTATGTGTCGAGTGCTGTTCTAGAGACCGTGCATGTGTCAGACTTATTTTATTGTCACCACAAGCCTTTGCGATAGGTACTAGACTTACTCCCCATTTTACAGATTAGGAAACTGGAGTTAACAGCTTGCACGAGGGTACGTGGCTCCTAAATGGTAGAGCTTGGCTTTGAACGCAGAGCCGCTACACCTCACGCTGCTTTGTAGGGTGCAGTAATGTCAGAGGTAGCGTTTAGAACGGGCTTTGAAAGAGAGAAGACCAAGGGGAGATGGCTGCAGGTGGGAGAGACACCCGATGAGGAGGTCGCCAGCAAACTCTTTCTGCTTGAACTCAATTCATGTGATAATCCATGGTCCACGTCTGATATCATCTCTGGGAATGGGCCTGGCACACTGGGAAACTGAGCAGACAGTTGAGCAATGCAGCTTCAACTCTTAGGGAATGGGAAATTCTGGAAAGGAACGTTCTGGGAACCTGGAGAGGCAGAGTCCAGGTCTGAGAGTCCCTCCCATTGTCTCACTCTACCCTAAATTTATCCTGCCTGTTTCTCCGCCTGCCCCTGCGATCCCTGTCTGCCCTTCAAGGTCCCTCATCACCTGTGACAGTATTGTTTCCTCCCTCACTTCCTCCCCAATGCCAAGCCGTCATGGCACCATTATCAGCATCGTTCTTGAAGAGCCAGCTGAGCCCACGTGGTGTCTGGGCTCTGGAGGCAGAACCACCTGCACTGAAGCTGAGAAAGTAATTAAGATGGTGACCTGGCTGGTCCTGGACTTTGCCAAGATGGAAGGTTCAGAGAGGTAAAGCAAACCTCCCCTGGCCCCACAGAGTATCATTAGAGCATTTTTATCCTGGTTCTGCTTAACCAGTCTGAGCCTTTAAAATGGGGATGGTGATACCTTTCAGGGGCAGACATTAGCCCTGCTCCCCACCCACCCTATTTGTCTTTTCGGATACTATATGTGTCTTCTTTTATGAAACAATGGGGAATTGAAGGTCAGAGGGTGTTCCTTAGGGTATTTCAGTAAGCCATATAGGGCCTTGCCCTTAAAAAAAGATGTCAGTTAACAAAACAGCCTTCCCCAAATTGCCCTGAGCCAATGCCAGCTCCAGAATCTCTGGGACTGCTTTGGCGTTTCAGCTGCTCTGTCAAAGTGGTGCTCTCGTGGCTCAGAGGGATCAGAGTTCTGCAAAATCTTGTCCTGGTGACAGAGCCCAGGCTAGCAGAGCAGGGTGCTAGTCAGCAGGTCTAGAGCGAGACTCTATTTTTCTCCACTCAGATGGTTAGAAGGCAGCTGAATAATCATTTAAGTGCTCGCTGCGACAGGTGCCCAGGCCCCAGGTTGAGACAGGTGTTCTCAGATGTCCTGGGTATTTAATGTAGCTAATTATGTGCATCGCTTCATGGGGAGACAGGCGAGAAGATGGGGCTGGGAGTCGTTGGGGAGGCACAGTGAGACCCAGCCCTTGGTGTGCTCATCAGCATGCTATCAGGGGAAACCGGGGTGCCTTGGCTAGATCCTGTGGTGGCTGGTCCCTGTGACAGTCTGCATCTTCAGGATGATCTTGGCGTAGCTCCAGAGGGAGAGATGGGCCTAGTAAAGAGGTGCTGACAGACGGCTTGATCATGATCAAAAGATGCACTTCCCAGGTAAGGAGCAAAACGCCACCCTTGGAAGTAGAGAAAAGAAAAGAAAACTGCCAAGTACGTGTCCTTGGAGGGTACTTGATGCCAGAGAAGAGGGAGCCTGGTTTCCCTATCCATCTTGGCTTGACCTTCACTGCCGGCTCTGAAGGGGATTAAGGGTTAGCCTGTATTTCCTCTTCCCTCTGGCTGGACTTGGCCATACCTATCTTATGTTGGAGCTTTTAAAAAAAAAGAAAAAGATAAAACTGAAACTCTGTGGCATTTGCAAAGCTACTGACTTCCCTTTAGTGTGACTAAGCAACTGCAAATTAGCAAAGCCAAGCCTGGCCATTGCCCTGTCCTCAATGCAGGCACTCGAAGCCCAGAGCATCTTCCGTCAGAGACAGCAGAATTGTGATTCGAGCAAATTCAGGTCAAGAGCAAGTCAGTGCAGCTGAGTCAGCGAAGCAGGGAGAAGCTGAAGCTTTGGAAGAGTCTTCAAGCACAGCTCTCAGAAAACCAAGCGGTGCATCGCCTGTTTTTTTAAAACTTGTCTCCTGGTTTTTGTGAGCATCTATGACTTTGGGAAACATTTGCTGTGTTTATGTATGTTAAAACTTTTTATAAGTTCTGAGAAAATACTGAATATGTTCAGAACTGTACATCTTTGGTGGTGTTTTGGGGGGATGGGAGTGAGGGCAAGGTATAAACCAACATGAACTTGGCTTTTCTTTGATTGCTTTTCAGGAATAAGGCTCGGATCTTTTATCATACTAAATTGGAAAACTGTTTCTCCTTCCTTTACGAATTCGTTCCTTCTCCTGCTGTTTGGTGGGACAAAATAGGACTCTTCAAGCACGATTGATTCCTGGTCTATAGTAGATGCCTAGTAAATGCTAGTCTTTCCTGCCTATCTTTAGGTGCCTTTCCTCTCCTCGTTGTCATGACAACATAGCGCCCCACCCTGATTATAAGGTGCTGTCTTGATTTAGTAGCAGCCCGTATGTATGTATGTATGAATGTACGTATGTATGTATTGGCAAGGGGGGGTATGTGTGATGGGGACAAACTTGATTGCAGGGGTACCCTGATTTCTGCAACGTTAGAGTTTGAAAACAAAAAGTGAACCTTGGACTTGATGGATTCAGTAGCTTATCTGAATGGGCTCAAGAGCAACACTGCTCAGAAAAAGAGACAGGAGACAAGGCACCCGGCAGCATGTGACGAAGCCAGTCACATCTGCCATCTGGAGACGTTTTTGTCCCTTGACTTTCAGGACACTCATTTCTCTCTCTCTTAAAAAACGAAATTTCCCCCTAGCTTTATGGAGATATAATTGACATATCACACAGTGTAAGTTTAAGGTGTACGATGCGATGATTTGATACATGTATGTATTGCGAAATGATGACCACGACCAAGTTAGTTAACACATCCTTCATCTCACATAATTACCTTTTTTGTTTTAGCGAAGTAAGCACTTTTAAGATCTACTCTCAGCAATTTTCAAGTGTACAATACAGTATTTTAAGTTGTTATTGCTGGAATACGATACAGTCTATCGCCATGCTGTATGTTAGATTATTCAGCTTATAACTGGAAGTTTATACCCTTTTCATTTCCCCACACCCTCGAACCTCAGCAACCACCATTTTCCTCTCTGTTTCTATGTGTTTGTTCTTTTTAGAGTCTACATATAAGTGAGATCATACGATTTGTCTTTCTCTGTCCGCCTTATTTTACTCAGCATAATGCCCTCAAGTTTCATTCATGTTGTAAATGTCAGGATTTCCTTCATTTTTTTTATGGCTGAATAATATTCCATTACACACACACACACACACACACACACACACACACGCTTCTTTATCCATCCGCTGAGGGATATATAGGTTATTTCTATGTCTTTCCTATTACAGATAATGCTGCAATGAACGTGAGGTTCAGATATCTCTTTGAGACAGTGATTTCGTTTCCTTTGGAAATATACCCAGAAGTGGCGTTTCTAGGTCACGTGGTACTTCTGGTTTTAACTCTGGGAGGCGCCTCCATGTTGTTCTCCATAGTGGCTGCACCAGTTTACGTCCCGCCAGCAGCTCATGGGGCGGGGGGTTTCCCTTTTCACCTCATCCTTATCATCGTTTTTTATCGCTGGCCTTTTTGATAACAGCTATTCTAACAAGCGTGAGGCGATATCTCATCGTGCCTTTGATTTGCGTTTCCCTGAAGATTCATGACTTTGAGAATCTTTCCATGTACCTGTCGGTTATTTGTCTGTCTTTGGAAAGATGATTGTTCATGTCCTCTGGCCACTTTTAATAGAATCATTTGTGTTTTTGTTACTGTTATTCACTTGGACCCCTTAGAGTCACCTCGAACAAGACATAGCTAAACCAAACTTTGGATTTTCCTCCGCAAACTCCTTCTTTTCCGGTGTTCCCCATCTCAATTCATAGCACCCCCATTCACCCCAAACCTAAGAACTGTCCTGAACTTGTCTTGTCTCACATCCTGCATTTGAATCATCAGCCAGTCCAGTCAACTCCACCTTCAAACCGTGTCCGTCCACTTCTCACAACCCGACCCTAGGTGTAGCTACCTCCCATCTGGGCCCTAGTTGTGCCTTCAAAATGGGGTTCCCAGTTCCACCCACACTTTCTAGAGGCTACGCAGGAGGTCCACCCATTGCTGAGAGCAGGCCATTTGTTCTGCAGACGAAACACAGCACCATGTCACAGTGTATGGACCATCGTCGATCTCTCTGGGCCTCCCAGGTGGGGCTGGGCGGGGGATGGTGCTGGGAGGAGGAGGGCCTACGTCCGGGGGCAGGTGTGAGGAGAGGGTGCTCCTCGTGGGCACACGCACCCCTGCTGCCTTCCTCGGCAGGCTGAGGCGGCAGCTGTGTTGGCATGAGACTTTCTCTCTTTTTCTAATTTAGCACTTTATTCATTTCCCGATTAGAATTTTTGAAGCAACGGGCATGTGTTACTTTTGTAATAATAATGGCAATAATTTAAAAAAGTCCCACACACCTGAGTGAAGTTTTAGGAAGAAAGTTAATGAAACATATATGTAAAGCCCCCAATACCAGGCTCATAGAAAATTCTAGATCAATATCAAGATATTCTAGATATATCCCTCATCCTCACGCTGAAGAAGGGGGACTGGTGTGGGACCCGGGAGACAGCAATCAGCCACACCGTGTCATTCCCTTGACTGACTGCACGTTCTCTGCTAATCTCACCTCTTTGCCTTCCCTGAGGGGTTCCCCCACCCCCGTCTTCCTTTCTACAGCAATCATTTGTGAAAGGCCAGGTGCAGTGTGCGAAATGACACCAAGGGCTTGGATAGAGATGGGGCTCATGGGGGGGGACCCCTTGATTCTAGCTTAGCTTAGGTGTCTCTCTCTTGGGCCCTGGGAGCTCACCATTGCTGGAAGGCAGTAACCTTCAAGGCTGGGTCTGCTCCCCATTGTTCCTCAGGCGAGTCATTCGCTCTTTTCTAGGATCACCCAAAATTATGCACATACCTGATAGGTACTTGCCAAGCATTTGGTGGAGGGACTAAAACTTCCTGTGCCTCAGTTTCCTCAGCTGCACTGTGAGGAAGGTAAAATACACCCCGTATACCTCACAGACCTCTTGTGGGAATAAAATGAGAGAAGTGTGACCTCTTGGTGAGGTCAAAGCTCATGTGACGACTTGTAAGTTATCACTAATCCTATGAAGCAGAGTCGGGGGCCAGGATTATCTACTCTTACTGCAGGGAAATGATTCAGAGATGTTTAATGACTCGCCTAAGATTGCACAGCAAGCTATTTTGAAATATTTCTCTGAACTTTGACCCTTCCCCTCGCTCCTGGGCTCTTTTTTGAAACACAGAAAAGGTTCAGGGGGGTTCTCCTCAGGCCGCCGATGTTTACTGGATCAGGGTGACTGATTGCAAAACGGAGATTGGGAAAGGGGGGTAGGGGGCAGGGCCCAGGATCTCAGGGCTGTGGTTGGACCCCAGCAGACCCTCTGGCCACAGCCGCATGCTCTGCCAGCCTCGGTGCCAGGTGACCCTCAGGCTCCACTGCCTCAGAGGGCAGCGAACATCTAAGTGTTCGCAGAGCGCACAGTCCAGGTGGATGTCCGGCTCGAAGCGCTTAGAGCAGCGCCTGGTACATAGTGAGCGCTCAGCCCATGTGGCTATTGGTACTGCCGAGGACTCCGTGCCTGGCGTTGCTGGCGCTGGCTCCGTGAAAACCCTCTGCCAGGCCTGGGGCAGTGGAACTGGATCTCGGGACATCTCGAGAGGGCCAGGAGGGGTCCTCGGGTCCTAAAACAGCTGCTGGGGAAGACCTGACTTCTTCTCTTTGGGAGGGAGCATCCACTGGGCCATGTGGAGGTACTGAATTCTACACCGAGCAGGTTTCAGCAGATCCCAGACGCAGAGGTACTGAAATGACTGACGACAGACACGAACCAACGGTGGAAGCAGGAGGCAGAAGAGGACCGGCTCAGAAGTGAAGAGGCCTGGACTCTGACACTGACCCGACGCCTTTGCACCTTAGTGTTCCCACAATGGCGGCCATGGTCCCTGCTGAATCCTTCTGAGGGATCCTAGAAAGAACCAGATGAAGTGAGGGGCAGGAGCTGGGGGTTTAGCTTCAAGCTCTGCCATTTATTAGCTCTATGGCTTTGAGCAAGTCACTTCTGGCCTCTCGGAGCCTCAGAGTTCCCTCCTGCGCAGTGGGAGGTTGTAATATCGACTGCTGGGGTTGGTGGGGGTGGTGTGCAGATGCCAATCATGGAGGTGCACCTGAGAAGGAAGGGGGAGGCAGGGCTGGGTGCTGGAATGGGGGTCCTGTCCAGGTGCGCTTGCGAGCACCACGACAACCTCAGAAAGTGGTTGGTGTTTACACCGGCTTCATCCAGACTTAAGAGCCAGCATGGTGTGAGGTCTCGCTTTGCACTGAGCTTAGAACCTTCCTGGGGAGACCGGCCAGCACCAGAGACACAGGCAAACGTTGCCTTGAGAAGCAAAGTGGATGGAGATGGATTCTGGAGCCATGGTGCCTGGGTTCAAATCCCAGCCCGGACTCATCCCACTTGTGTGCCCTTAAGCCAGTCATTTAACCTCTCCGTACCTCATTTCCCAGTCTCTGCAGTGGGACAATCGCGGGGCCCTCCTCATAGAGCATCGTGAGGATGAAAATGGAGTTAAGGTTCCCGAGTGCTCGGAGCAGCGTTATGTCAGTGCTTGGAGAGTGAACTGAACCAGCAGCCATTCCTGGCCCTTCCTGAAGGCCCAGCTCCCCAGGTCTGGCCACCGTAGAGAGGTGTGGCAGGCCTTTCATATCCCTCGTCCTCCGATAATTAGATGAGACAAAAAAGGGGAGGATGGTAAAAACCGCCTGTCTGCTCTGGACTTCGGCCGCAGTGAGAAGCGAGTCTGTTTTCTGTAGGTGCTCCCCAGGGGGAAAAGCTGTCTTTTGGCAACAGGTAACCAGAAACCAGAACTGGTCAAACTGGGGGAACCTGCCCCGTACTCCCCACCCCCTCCACCTGACCTCTGGTCATAAACTCTGCTGCCCGTCTGTCCAGGCAGGAAGAAAACGTCCACGAAACACAGAACAGGAGAGGTTAGACCCAGACCCCAGGGGCTGGCCCGAGGTGGGCCGAGCACTGGACTGAGAGCCTGCACACCTGGTTTTGGGTCCCGGTCGAGCTCTGGTCCTGGGGCAAAGTCCCAAAAGCTCTCTGAACTTCAGCGTGCCCTTCAGTAAAGCGAAGGTTGTCATAACCCACTGCAGGGACAATAGATACAAACGTGGAAGCAGAAGAGCTGTGTGTTTAGAACAGTGAGTAATAATTCTCACTGAGTAGAGCTTCTGGGGCATCTGGCACCTGTCCACCGGGACATTTCTGCACAGCCTGTCCTTGGGGCAGGGGAAGAGGGTGTTCAAATCTTCAGTCTGCGGTGTCAAGGCTCAGGAGAACCTCACATGCTGGTGGAATGTGGCAGGCAGGAGACCGGCCTCGGACATCAGGGGGTGCGGCCATATTTGTGGTCTGCGGTCAAGAGACCTGAGTTCTTGTCCGATTTCTGCCACTGCGTGGCTTTGGGCAGGTCACTTTCCTTCTTTGGATCCCGTGAAATGAGAGGCTGGTGGCAGGAAGCAACACAGTGTGGCAGGGTGTAAACCAACTAGGTAACATACACGAAATTCTTTTGCAAACAGCATTGGCCAGGAACTTTGGGCTCTAGCCCTGCCTCTGGAGCGAGCGTGCTGTGTGACCTTGGGCAAGTCACTTGTCTCTGAGCCTGTTTTCTTGCATCTAGGGCGGGATCAGTAGTTCCCAAATAGGGTACATGTTAGAATCAACTTGGGGGGCTGGGTATAAGGGAAGGGATGTCCCACCCTGTTCTAGACTGACTCAGTCAGATCATCTGGCAATAGGTATCAGGATCATTTCCAAGCTGCCCAGTTGTTGCCAATATGTAGACACGGTTGGAAACATCTGTCACATTGATCCAGAAGGCTCGTGTAGACTTGAGCTTGTTTGCTTTCTAGAAGTTCATGAGACATGGTGGTCACAGGTGTCCCTGACACAGGAAACACCATCCTCCCTGCTGACAATGAAGAATTCCTGCCCGGCCTCTGGCCGTGTGCTGGAATTTCCTTGGGGAGCTTTAGCAAACCTCCCGTGACTGGGCCCCACCCAGAGCAAGTAAATATGAATAAGATCTTTGGGGTTAAGGCATACTTATTTTAAAAAATCTTAATCTCCCCAGTGAGTCTAATGTGTAACTGGAATTGAGAACCACTGGTTTAAAACTAGCCGGCGAGTTAAATAGCGCAGAGACCCCTTTCTCTTTCTGCCCGGAGGGGTCAGCCTGTTTGATCCCGAAGGCATGCTCTGAGTGAGGCAGGTGTCTAGAGGTTACAGACTTGGACTCTGAAACCAGGTAGCCTAGGTTTAAATTCCAACTCGACCTCCTGATTGGCCGTGTGACTGTGACAAACCATTTTGTGATATTGTGATTTATAAGCTCTTTGGTCTCCATTCCTTTTCTAGTTCACAGCTCCCCAAAAGCTTAGAATTCCCTAAAGTGTGGAGAGTGATCAAGGTGTCTTTTGTTATGTTAACGAAGGCGACTTTTGGACCCCACCCAAGGGTGGGGCTGGTTGCCATGGGAACCCACCACTGACTAGATGTTTGGAACTCAGTCCACCCTCCCCCCACTTCTCCCTGGAGGGGAGAGGGACTGGAGATTGAGTTCAGTTGCTAATGGCTGATGACTTAGTTAATCATGGCTGTGTAAGAACCTTCTCATGTGAACACACCGGAGGACAGCTCCTTGGACCTTTTTAGGAGAGCTTCCACATTCGCTGATCTGATGCTCCCATGTGCCATGCGCCGGCCTCCAAGCTCCCTGAAGACAGAGCTCCTTCCTGTGGGACCTCACCCACGTATCTCTTCACCTGGCTGTTGCTTTATAACCTTTAATTTATTCTTTGCAATAAATGGTAATATCGTGAGTAAATGGGTTTTCTGAATTCTGCGAGCCATTCCAGGAAATGAATTAAACCCAAGAAGAGGGCTTTTGGCACCTCTGATTTCTAGCCCGTCAGTCAAAGCTACAGGTAATAACCTGGACTTGTGATCAGCATTCTGAGTGGGAGGGGGACACTGGAACCTCCGATTTATGACCCGTTGGTCAGAGCATAGGCAAGAGCCCAGGCTGTGGCTGAAGTCTGAGGTGTGTGTATGGTGTGTGTGTGTGTGAGTGTGTGTGTGTGTGTGTGTGTGTGAGTGTGTGTGTTGATGGGGAGCGCTGGGTTTGTCAGAATGAATCCTTAACCTGCAGAGTCGGATGCTACCTCCGGGTAGATAGTGTCTGAACTGAGTTGAATTCTTAGACACCCAGCTGGTGTCTGAGAATTACTTGTTGGTACAGGGGGTGGGGGGATGTTTGTAAAATGGGTTCATGATGGCGACTGTCTCATGGAACTATGGATATTTAATGAGTTAATGCCTAAGAAGGCTGACTGGCCCAAGGCTCCCCCCATCTCCCCCTGTAGCCCCACTGCTAATTAGGGCTCTTATTCAGCAGGTCTTGGGTGTGGCCCAGGAACCTGGTGACTTTAACGTTCAGCCAGGGCCCAGAAACACGGCACTCAGGGTACAACTTGATGTGAGCCCACTGGCTCACCTTCGTGCGCACAGCCACAGAACACAGAAACAGTTCTTTGGCAGCCTGGGAGTCTGGCTTTTTGATTCAGAAAACACAACTTTGCCAAATTATTTTCAAAAATTGTCCATGGAGTCGTTTATATTTTCTTGCCTGGTGGCGGATGGACAAACGTATTTTGCAGCAACTCCTGGCAAGAGGCGGAGTCTCTTGGCTTCTCCTTGAACCTGAACTGGTCTTGTGAGTCCAGCAGAACATGGTGGAGGTGACGTTGCATGAGGTCTGGAGCCCGGGTACTTTGTGGCTTTTATCTTCACTTCTTAGAAATCTGCCCTGAGACTGAGAATGAGATGCCGCGTGGAGGAGAACTGACGTGCTCCGCCAACAGCCAGGACCACTTGTCAGACTCAGGAGCGAAGCCAGCTTGGACCTTCTGCCCCAACTTCCCCGTTCCAGTGAACGCAGCCATGTGAGTTAGCCCAGACAAGCTAGCAGAGGGTTTGTGTAGCCAACCAGCAGAACTGTGAGAAATCGCCAGCCTGTTTCGGCCACTATGTTTTGGGCTGGTTTGCTATGTGGCAATAGATGCCTGCAGTGCACCTTATTCACTCCTTTCAACTCAGTCTTTATCATTAAGAAAAGATGCCAGGATAAGGGCAAAAAAATCAGTGGAATGGAACAGTGCTTACTTCCCCAACACCCCGGAGGTTGAACCACGGTTTAGCCCAGTAAGCTAAGCACCCCCAGAGGCCCATGTAGGGGCGACAGGGACCAAAGTGATACAGACCCCACCTGATACAGACTCTCATTCTTAGGTGGCCTGAGGCTTCAAATGTCCCCAACATCCTCCGTCTGCATTGTGGTAATATCTATTCTGGGGCCCTGGGGCCTGGGGAGAACCTGGCGCAATCATGAATGAGTTAAATGCTATCTGATCATCAGCCAGAGGGCCTGTTTTCATTTTCAAAACTCTGTGTGTCAGTGACTCTAATGCAATGTCCAGCAATGTCTTGAGCAAGTGACCAGCAGGGGACATAGGATGCTGTTTACTCAAGATAGCCCCATCACGCAAAAGCAGCTTGCTTAACCGCGTTTGTAAGCGATTGTTACGAGGCCACCATTGCAACAGGGATTGCCCCGGGTGATGGTCCCAGGAAGGGGCTGGTGCCCCCAGGCCAAAACTGGGGCCATCTCCTTCTTTTTTGAAGGCTTGGGACCATGGGCCTCTGGCCAAAAGCAGAGAAAAGGCCTAGCTGGGAAATCTCACTCAGATGCTGCTGGAGTGAGTGGTCTTTTTAAGGATGGGCGTCCTGGGGAAGGAGGCTTTATGCCACCCTGGAAGGACAGAGTGCCCAGATCAGAGAAGGCTGGTGGGGTTGCTGGGGCCTGTGGGTGGCGGGGATAATGCGGTCTGTTTCAAAGCCCAGTTGCTCAGCAAGGACGTGGCGGCTTAAGTGTTTGAAAGGGTTGCTCTGGGCAGTGGGTCTATGGGTCAGGGGTGTTACTTTTTCTCTAGCACCAAAACCATGGTAAGTGGGTGGCCATATTCTCTGCCTACTCGGGGCTGGCCCTTATGGGTATCTGCCTGCGAGCGAAACGATCAAATCCTTTCTACCCCTGCTCTCTTGGCCAGAATCTGAGTTACAACCACCACCACCTCCACTGCCCACACCCTCATCGGTACAGCTCTTTATGATTTAAAAGCACTTTCATAGGCTCTCTCAATTAATCCAATAATAACCCAAGAGATAAATATCACCTAGTTTATAGCTGGGGAAATTGAAGCTCAGAGAAGTTAAAAGTCTGATGCAAGATTCTAGGTCAGCGTGGCTCGTAGAAATATGAAGGAGTCAGAAATGGGAGCTGCGTCATAATTTGATTCTGGTCGTCACGTTAAAAAAACAAACAACATTAATTTTAATCTATATCTTTGACTCATTATATCCAAAATATCATGATCATTTTAACAGGCAATCAATATAAAAATTATTGAGCAATTTTACATTCTTTTTTTCATATTAAGCCTTTGAACCCTGTCTGTATTTTACACTCACGGCACTTCTCGACGTGGATTTGTCATGTTTCTAGTGCTCGACAGGCACATGGGACTAGTAATGGCTGCTGTGTGGGTGGCACGATTCCAGACCTTCCAGCTCTGCTCTTTCTGCTCCCCACAGCTTCTCTGCCCTCCTGTAAACTGCACTGTACTTTCCCCATTTTTAAACGGAGGTGCTTGGGCCACGGTCTTTTCGGGCTACGAGGTTTTCCGACTCCAGAACGAAGCTAGAATTCTGCCCAGGCTTCTTTTAGTCCCATGACACAGAGGGTCCGTGGAGAAAGAACCCAAAGACCTTCACACAGGGAGCGATTTCTTCCTCCATGGCCTGCAGGAGTAGACAGCGACAAACCCACAGATGGAGGGACCAACGGACACACAGACTCCCAGATACAGATGCAAGACACAGAAGTACAAAGACAGACAGGGACACGGCCCCCGCGTCCCTGTCTGGCAGATGGGTGGGACAGGTGCTTGAGTGTCTTCTTGCACACGAAGCCAGATATTACTGGGGGCCATCCTGCCCCTTAAGTTCAAGATGAAGTTGCTATGGACATCCCCAAACCCAAACCCAACCCATCTCCTCCATTTTTCCCCCATATGTATATGTGTGTGTGTGCGTGTGTGTGTGTATGTGTGCATACATAGGTCACTCTTTACATGTGGATGCCGGGTCACCATGTAAGAAGTATGTCTGACCACAGGCCGTGTTAAGCAAAGTTTGACAGGCACCATCAAGAGCTTCTCCTGGCCTTGACCTGGGCACCTCCAGTACCATCACCCCAGCTGCTTCGGATTCTGTCTCCATTTCTCCAACGTCCACATGCTGTTTTCTTCCCTCGGAGCCAGTCATGCATTCCCCACTTCCCTGGTCTTTCGGTTCACGAGCCCTTCGTCTCCTCGGCCCGTGGAAGTGCAGAGCTCCCCCACGACTTCTGTTTTTTCTAGGTGGACCTCGGCCCTGCACTGCACCATCCCCGGCGTCCCAGACCTCGCTTTGCTCTGTCCACTCCAAACCCCCAAGCACCCGACACTAGCAGGTGCTCCAGAAGATCTGGGGGACCCGTGTCTTCTCCCCTCCCTTGCATCGCCCCTCTTCTCCCCTTGTCCCGTACCCCTCGTCTCCACCGTTGACAAGGCAGATCACGTCCCTCCAACTGACACTCCCTCCCAGCCCCCTCCCAGTCTCACCCTGCCTCTCAGGTGCCCATCAGGTACTTATGACTCCTCCTCCCCACACGCCCTAGACAGAAGCAGTGTCTCCTTCAGAGGAATCCTGGTGTCATCTCTTAATGCGCCTTTCCTGTCTTTAATCTGTAGATTGAGATGATAACTGGGCAAGAGCCGTTCCCCGTAGTCACCAAGTCTCCAGCGATTTGCCTGTCTCAGCTTTTAGGAGGAAGAAAAAAGGCAGACGTCTCCTGGGGAGGTGAGAACTTTGTACCTCTGAATGCCGGTCCCCTGTCCCTGTGCTGTATGCCCAAGTGCACAGGGTGTCTTCTCAGTGTCTTATATAATCTCATTGCATTTTTGGAATAGTCTTATGAGGCAGGTACTATTATTGTCTGGATTTTACAAAAGACACTAGGGAGACAGGAAGGTTAGTGAGTTGCCCAAGATCATGCAACTCAGAGGGGCTGGCACTGGGATTGTGCCCTGCCCTGGTCTTCGTCACCCTCTTTGGGATTTCTTAGCCCGGCTCTACGCCCGAGGCCCGGTTCCTCATTAGCAGGCTGAGCTGGGGATGGGGTAACGAGATTACTCTGTAGATGAGTAGGGGTTCGGGATCAGGAGCTGAAGGGATGGGGTGTCCAGCGGTGAGATACTGTGGTCAGGTGGCACTGGCAGCAGCCTGCGGCCATCAGCCCATATGCAGCAGCGACATCTGCTCTCTTTAGGGCAGTAAGCAGCCTTAGAGGGAAGGGTACGGTATTGTGTCTGAGCATCTGGACCCTTTCTGCTCTTATTCGAATGCCTCCACTCCCCAGCCGAGTGAGGCAGCCTGGCGCAGGCACTTCAAAGCCCTCTGCAGCTCCAGCTGCTCACCCCGGCATGGAAGGATGTTCCTGAGTGTCTCTCTCGGGCCCTGGAGGCATTGCCCAACACCGTGTTTGTCAAATGATCAACATAGTCCGGTGTTTTGAAATAAAGTTCTTAAAGAGAAGGCAAAAGGTTTTGTTCTGCTTTGTTTTGTTTTCCACAGAACAGAATTTCTCCGCACCATGGGAGGGGTACGTGATCTCAGGTAGATAGAGAAATCTGTTCTCCGAAAATAGAAACATTGGCCTTTAAGAGAAGTCAGTTCTCGTCTTGAAGGAACTGCATGATGGCGGAGGCAGTTTATAAAGCTCAGGGAGAGTGGAGAGAGAGAGAGGAGGTGATGATTAGTGCAAGTTGAACGGCGGGGAAGTGTATCAGGGGAGTGGATGATGAATGAGCCATTTGGTCCCCTGTGGAGAAGGCATTGGGGTTAGGGGTGTGTGCATAGAGTAGACGCCGGGGCTAGGGCGGGCTGTTTGGGGGTAATGTGGGAAGAGGGAGAGTGATGATATGGGTCAATAGTATTAAGGAATGGTGCCAGGATGAGGCTAGGGGCTGTCTATGCGTTTCGGTTGGAGCGTAGGATTGCAATTGGAACAGCGTATTAAGGGTGCATTCTTTGAGAGGTAATAGAAAACTCAATCCATAACAAATAATGAGGGGATCATTTTTCTCATGAAACGAGAAGTCTGGAGGTGGGCAGGCAAGGGCCGGTGTAGAAACTCAGCGCCCTCCAGACGCAGGCCTTTTTGCCGGTCTCGCTCTGCCATCTCGGCGTGCTGACTTTCAGCCCTCAGGCCTCATGCCCATCAGCCACGCGGAAGGAATAAGCCCGACAACATCTCACCTGGGGCTGTTTACTTCTTACTGAGAAAGTCATCGACTTTCCTAGATGCCTCCCTGATTCCCCGGCAGACCATGTCACTGGTCACCATGTCACTGGTCACAACCGTGCCAAATGGGAACTCCTGAACTGGGAGAGACGGGGAAGCGAGCACTTGGTTTTCCCACCTTTCTGCGAGAGGTAGATGAGGACGCTGGAGCGAGTGCAGATCAGCCAAACTCTAGCGCCATCCGGGGCAGGAGACCGAGATGCATGTGGGGGTGGGTTGCAGAGTAGGTAAGAAGGTGACCAGGAAGGTGGTCGACCAGAAGGAACATGGCCTTTTTATTTAGACATCATGTGGCCTAACTCTGCTGGCCACGAAGTTCCAGGCAAGCTACTCACCTTCTCTAAGCTTCGATTTCCATGTGTGTCTGTGTCTTCCGTGTGGGACACGTGCACTGCTGTGTTAAATGTTCAGCACGGGGCCTGACTCTTAGTCGGGACCTAGCAAAGAGGATTTCGTTACTTGGAGTGGTGGGTTCAACAAGGGGGGGGGTGTATTCAAAGTCAGCTCCCCCATCTCTGTCTTGATCAAAACCTTGATCTTGTATAAGCTTGTCCTGCTGCCTTCGTGTTTCAAGCGGGATCTCTCAGAAGAGCTCATGGGGTAGGGATGGTGTTTGGCCTCTTTGGGGTAAGCCAGAGCCCCACCTGAGCATGGGGGAGGCAGCTGGAAGGGCTGGGGTGTGGGGTGCAGAGCTGAACGCACCCTTCCTTAGGAAGGAGTGGGTCTCGGGTGGGGCGTGTGGCGCGTGTCTCATGGTTTCTTCCAACAGCCCTAGAAGCTAAATATTATCGACTCCATTTCAAACACTAGAAAGCTGAGGCTCAGAGTGGGGGAGTTAGGTGCCCAGGATGTCCTAGTTTGAGGGGTACTAGGGACCTGAGGGGAGGGGAGCGCCCAGGGCATGCTGGGGTTGGGATGGAGACTCGGCCAGGGCTGGGGCCTCCTAGCGTGGGTGGGCGTGGGAGATGTGAGTGTGAGGAGGGCTCCCAGCTTCCCAGCAGTAGGCCATGAAGAGCCTGAAGGGCTCTGTGGTGATGAAACCTTTGTGACTCATTTCTACTTGGCCCACTGGCTTTTCCACCTGAGCGCTCTGAAGCTCAATCAGCCCTGGGGTGGGGGTGGGGATGGGGTGGGGGTGGTGGGAGCCTTGCTCAGAGTGTGTTTTCAAGGCCTTTTTCCAGGACCGGTGTCTTTGAGGCTGTCCCTGAGCCTTTGCACGTATCACTCCATTCCTCAGGTGGCTTTCCCTCCTCCTCACTGAGGCCTGCTTTCACAAATGTGGCACAAACCCTGCTTCTTCCAGGAAGCCTTCTCTGATTGCCCCCCCTTCCTTTCACCATATGTATCTGCTACCCATCATCAACTTAGAGGGCACTTGGCTTCTGCAGGTGGGTCCAGTATTACACAATATGAAAGTGCAGATGCTCAGGGAAGACAAACAAAGGCGAATGTTCTTCATTTCACAAAAAATCCAGTTCTTGCCTTTGTTAAATGTCAGCCGTGCACTAGAAAATGATTTGATGGACGAAAATTAGATTTATGCCCAGGCCACCAGTACAGCCTAAGATGAAGGGCCCTGGTATTCATAATCAATCATTTACATGTTTTGTTTTGTTTTTTTTTTTAAACACATTAAATTCATTCCCCTCCTCCTCTTTCTCTTTTTGATGGGAAAAACAACATAAAAATAACATTAAAGATTTCTTTTTTTGGAAAAAAAGAGGGGGAAGAAAATCCCTTTCTACCCATAAACCCTCTTATTTTTGAACATTCCAGTCTCTGTTCACATGCACGTCGACTTAAATAGCTGCAATCGTGAACTTTTACTTGGCTGCTGGGCTGGGAGCTTTCTGGAAGGAAGCAGAGACCCATGCCATTTGCTGGGCGGCCCGCAGAGGGCCAGCCAGTGGCAGACGCGGGATACGAGGGTCATCGTCACCGTCACTATTCCCACTAGCTTGGCGGAGTGGAGCGGAGGGACCGCTGCCTCCATCTGCCACGTGCGAGCATTTCCCCACTTTGATCCTCTAGGAATTGTCTCTGTCTCACTGAAGAGGAGAGCCGGTCAAACGACCTGCCACAGTTACAGAATTAGAAAGTGGCGGAGGTGGGATTTGAACCCAGTACCTCTGAGCTCAGAGCCTAGAGTCTTCTCATTGCAGTAGGGTTTCTCGGCCTCAGCATTGTTCACGTTTCAGGCTGGATGTTCTTTGCTCTGTGAGCCGTCGCATGCATCGTAGGATGCTGAGCAGCATCCCTGGCTACACTCCCTGGGTGCCAGGAGCACTCCTTCCTCACCACCCCTCAAATCGTGATGATAAAACATGTGTCCGGACATTGACAAATAAATACCCAGGGTTGAGAACGTCTGTGATACGACAAAGAGCAGCAGACTGGGCTACCTCTTCCTTTGGTGTCCTCTTCCGGCATCTCAGGCTGTATGCACAGTGGGTGCCCAGCCCTGCAGTCACCTGCCAGGGCCCCTTGCTGTGTGACTTCACGATTGGTCCAGAGGTAGTCCAGGCTGCGTAAGAGGCATTGAAATAAAGACTCACACCCAGTCTTTGCCTGGCTCAGCTCGGGGGTGGCCACAGCATCTCCCTACCTGCCTGGCTCAGCTCGGGGGTGGCCACAGCATCTCCTGGTACCCTAAGAATTTCAGACTCATCCGTCCCACGCTACACCTAGAATTGTTTGGGGGTACTCACACCTATGGTGTCAGGCCTCTGCGGCTGTTGGCACACTCAGTGGTGGTCATTCAGTTGGCACATTCGGAAAACGCAGCCCCTCCTCAGCCCTGTTCTAGGGCACGAGGCCGGGCGCGCGGAACGCGACCTGGCTTCCCGCCTCCACTCACCATCCCCGCTATCCTCACAGAGGCCACGACCTGCACGACAGTTCACAGCAGCCCCAACCTAGAAAGTTTTGCTGACTCTACCTCTCCTGCTCCACCCCGCGGCAAGGTGGGGCCCGGGGAATGGAAGCCCATGGGTAAAGCCTGAACCTGCTTTTTGACCCATGACTCGAGTTGTCCCTCACCCATCTTTGCCCTAGACTTGCTCATTTATTCTTCAGCGGACATATTAAGCATTTATGTTGTGCGAGCCCCATGTTAGGAACCTCAGAAATGAGGCAGTATGAGGGTGTGCAGCGATTCTCAAAGTCGGGCTCGGGAACCTTTTCAGTGGGTCTGTGAGATTCTAGAACTTTCTTCATATACTGTAACTCAAACAGCGTATTGCAACATAGTGAAAACAGCGGCAGATAGGGAAATTCAGCCCCCTTCTCTTCAGCCCAACATTAAAGATGTTCGTAAAATGGCAAACGATGCCACCCTTCTTACTAATTTTTGTTTTGTTTTGGAAAATAGGATTCTTTTTCTCGAAAAGATATTATTCACGTTCCTATGAAATGGGTTCATCATTGTTATTTTAAATGAATGCGCGAAGGTGAAAATTTTGTTATTTTTAACTTGTAATACAGCAAATATCAATAGATATAACCCACAAGAATGACAGCTCGCTGAGGCCTCAGTAATTTTTAAGAGCGTCAAGAGTGTCTGAGACCGATGGTTTGAGAAGTGCTTAATAGGTGGGCAGAGCCTGGGAGCCAACTGGCCTGGTCTCCAGTACCAGCCTGGCTTGTCACTAGCTGGTTGTGAACCTTAGGCTAGTTCCTTACCTTTCCCGAGCCTCAATTTTCTCATCTGTAAAATGGGAGCCTAATGGCCCCTTCAGAACATAGACGGCGAGAACTTCTGCTCACTCCTTGGAACCTGTATTCTGCTGGTTCTGGAGGAGAGCTGGGGTGGCTTCAAGGGGGAGGTGGGGAGTGGAACACTGCCAAGAGGAAGGGGGTGGGCCGCCAGCCTCCTCCGCAAGGTAAATATGTGAGGATTGGGAAAGTTGGTCAAAGGAAAGGAATTCAGTTTGTGAAATCGCTTCAAAGGGAGAATTGGAGACAACCTGTTTTGCCTTTGATTATTTTGATTGTAACCTTTTAAGTTTTGTAAAACTCTGCTTACTTTCTTTCTCTCCCTCTCTTTTTAATGGGCAGAGGGTCCTTCTCAGGGTGCAGATGAGCTGTGCTTTGTTGGGGTCACTTAGGAGACATGGTAGCTGTGTCTGCTTGGCCGTAGCCCTGGGAATGGCTTTGGAGAAGTCCAAAGGCCCAGGTGAGGCTCCGACTGCTGAGGGGGAGCAGGCATTAGACCTGACCAGGGCGACTGAGGTGGGGCTTCGCCATCACATATGCCATCCTGAGACAGCAAAGTGGCCCTTCCGTCAGCCTGTCATGGTACTCAATTTCCACCACGTGAGATTTCTTCTTTGGGAAAGGGTTCTTGCTTATCAGAAAACCTCTACCAAAGTATAAGTAACAGAACAACTTGTCATCAGTGACTAATGCCTGATGGTGGCCTTTTCATTTGACAACAGAAAGCGGGGTTTGGGGCCATGGAATGGAGGACAGAGGTTTGACCGTCGTGGGCCCTAGTGAGTTTCCAGCCCCCGTGTCTTTGCTCTTCCTTCTCCCGAGGCCCCTTGAACTTGTCCCTAGTACTCGGACCTCTCCTGACCTGGAGATGATCTTTAAGTGTAAGCCCCAGGATTTAGCATCCGTGCTTCCTGTCCCTCAGCTCCTTTTTGCCTTATTTGTCCCAATCCTGGGTTAAAGGCAAGTAAAGGAAACTGTTATTGGTACTTAACTCTCATTCCACTCTCCAGGGTGCCTTCAGTAGTCTGTTTCGGGGGGAGGGGCCTGAAGCGTTGGGGAGGGGGCTGCAGCGACCATGGGCTCTTTTTTTCCTCCATAGTCAGGGCCCATATGGACAGCTCGGTGGCCCTGCCTGTCCAGATCACCGGACACCTCGCCCCAGGTGGTTAGAGGCAGCTGGTTGGGAGTGGTTTGGGCTTTTCACAATGATGGTTTCCTGAAAGTCACCCCGACTCCGGGCTGGGGATAGCTGGGTCCAGGCCAAGGGGGGAAACATAGAAAGAGGAAGGCGCTTCCTGTTAGAAAGCAAAGGGCTGGGAGGTGCGGCCGAGGGGAGCAGTGCGCCTGGGCCCCAGAACCGAAGGGACTGTGGGGGGCCCCTGGGCAGACTCCAGGACCCCTCACAGCCTCACAGGTAGAGGGGCTGGCATGACCTCCCGTGGCCAGTCTGCCCAGGTGAGCCTGCACACCTCTCTCCTGACCCTCCTCTGGTCCATCCAGCCTGGGGCACTGCCTTCCGTCCACCTGGGTGAGGGCGCTGCTTCTCTCCATGCCCTCCTGGCCCTCAGACCCCAGACCAGTAGCTTTTGAATATGCTTTGAGGAAAAAAAAAAAAAAAAAGGAAGGAAGTTGAGGGCTTTCCTCTCAGAGAGGCCACTGCCCGGGGAGGCCAAGCCACATATGGTGGCTCCTTCTAGGTCCCTGTAGCTCCAGGAATGAAGGGCTTCCTGGTTGTGCAAGACCCCTCCCCCCCATCCCACCCATGGAGCCCACTACCATCCTGGGCCACGCATGGCTCCTTTCTCTGGGGGAGACATTAAACATGTTTAATAACCAGCTTGCCATGGGTGCTGCTCATTCACAGCGGACAGGCACCGGCTATAACCCCTCCCCAAGGAGACGACCAGTCGACTAGGCCCTGCTTTTTCTTTTTCCTCCCTTGGGACCCAAATTCCATCCACTCACCCCTCTTTTGCTGTTGCCTTCTAGCTCTGGGGTCTTGCTCAGGTGTCAGTTTCTGAACCTGTCAAATGGGTGATGTAATATTAACACTTCTCTTCAGGCTTGATATGACAATTCAGTGATGTGGAAAACTGCTCTCACCGTGGCTGGCATGTCACAGGCTCGTGGGTCATGTTACCATAGGTCCCACTTTGCTTGGGACAGCTCGACTGGTTCCCGTCGTCCCTGTGCAGTTATTGATAGCATTTCCCTTCACTCTCGCCTGTCTGTTCCCTCTAGTAATTGCTGGCGTCTCTCTTCCCTTAGCCCGTGGCAGCCCGTGTAGAGGAAAGAAGACTGGGTTTGCTCCGGGTTCGCGTCCCAGCTCTGCCACCAAGCACAGTGTGGCTTTGGACCAATCGCCTCCCTGAGCTTCTGTTACCCCCAGCTGTATGAATAATGTCACTTACCTACCAGTTCTGGTCTGCGCACCCAAAGCCTGGTACACAGGAGGTGCTTAGCTGGGCGGATGACTGACGAAAGCAGCATTTGCTACGACTGGAGAGGCCACGCCAGCCCCTACGCTGCATCCGAGGGGATTCCTGGTCCCTGAGTCAGGGCCAGCGGTGTGCCTGTGGTCAGTGCCCCCGAGGCCTCACCCACTTACTTCCCCAAGCCACCCCAAGCGAGGCGAGGCGAGGCGCAGGTCCCAGCTTGATTCCTGTTGCTCCAAACTGACTTCTCTGGGCACCTGTTTCTTCAGCCTCGAGCCGAGAAGTTGGGCAAGATGGTCTTTCAAGCTGCTGCCAACTCGAGCTGGGTTTTTGGCCTCAGGGGCCATGCATTATAATTGGCTTGTGTGACACCAAGACCTTGGTTTGGATCCTGGCTCTGCTTCTCAGCAATAGTATGACCTCAGGCAAGTCACGTAACCTCTCCAGGCCACTGTTTTCTCAAGTGAACAGTGGAGAAATCTAAATGCAGCCAGTGACAGGAGTCGTGACAGGGCTGGTAGGTGTTTACACAGTGCCTCGGGGACCAGTAGGCACTTAATAAACATCTGTCCCCCCTTCACAAGACTGTGCTCGTGGCAGAAATGCAGCTCTCCCTCCCTCCACTTCCTCCTTCCTTTTGACATCTCCCCCTGGGCAGGGTAAGCAGAGCTAGGTATCCCCGGAAGGACGATGGGAACCTGGTCACCCAGCGCCACATATTACCTGAGTCTAGAGAGGTGTGGCATGTGGCCTAATAAAGATATAAAGTGCAATTTTACCAAGGGACGTTGCAACAAACCACTATCACCGAATGTGTCCAATGTAGAGACAAAAGTGGCCTCGTCCTGCACATCACACTCCTTACTCCCTAGGGAGGAAGCAGGACAGTCCAGGCACATATTTCCTGAGCACCTACTAGGTGCTGGCATTTGCACACTCGCAATTCCATTTGATCTTTGCCTCGACTCTGAGGAGTGATGAAGTGTGGGGAGGTGGCCTTGCCTGGACCCAGGTGTGTGTATCACCTACTGAGGAACACCTTCCACTACCCGGCCCCACCTGGGGGCCCCTGTGCTCTTTCCATCCCTCTCTCTGCCACAGAGGCGCTTGCCCCTTGGGACTGTCTCGGCCTTCTCCTTTCCCATAACCCGAGACTTGCCTCCCACCTACTTCTCAGGGATGCTTTGAAGATGGATAAGGACGCATTTTCCCTGAGCTCCCGGGGCCCTCTGGGGGCCTCACCCGGGCAGCATGTTATTAGCTGGAGCACAATGACAGCAGCCGCACAGCCACAATGAATGCTCTCCAAACATCCTGTCGCCAAGGCCGGGGACAGGCGTCGTTAACCCCGTTTTAGAGGTGGGAAAGCTGAAGCCAGAATGATCGTTCGTGACCTGCCCGCGGTGACGCGATGAGTCAGTGGAGGCCCAGGGCAGCCTTCCTCTTCTTCTGTTCTCCCTCCTTTCTGAGAAAAAGAGGGTAAGAAAGAAGAATTACAACTCCCGAGAACCTCGGGCCTTTCCTTGGTGTGGGAAGAGGTACAGTCAGACTTGGAGGCTCTAGCCTGGCAGAGCCTGGCCTGGGGTCGGGATGGAGACAGATGAGGAATCCACAGCCCTCTCCCTCACTGAACGCCAGCCCCAGGTGGCAGAGCTGGGGCACTGTGCCCCAGCTTTTCTCTGGCTATTACTTTGAGGCTAAGACCATGAGCGAGGTGGTGGTGGTGGGTCCTGCTTCTTTTAGCCTAAAAGAAAAGAAACTGATATCAAGGAAGGAGCGGGAAAGGAAGGGCAAAGAACTCACATTTGCTCAGCGCCCTTCATGTGCCACGTACTTTATGTGCAATTTGCCATCTCATCTTCCTTCTACCAATGAGGAAAATAAGGCCCAGAGAGGTTAAGCAACTCGTATCAGGGTTGCACAGTAGGTGGGAAGCCGAGTCGGGATTCCAGCCCAGCCTCGTCTGGCTGGAAAGCTGTCGTGTTGGACGTAGCCTTCCCTGCCTCTTGGGAATTTCTCTGGGAGAAATTGGCTTCATGGCTGTGACCTGTGTGATTTCACAGGGTCCTCACTCAGAGGGACACTGCCCCTTGGTTTAATTGATTCTGCTGTCAGTCACTATCTTGAAATTCTTAATAATCTTTGAATAAGGGGTCCTATATTTTCGTTTTTCACTGGGCCCTACAAATTATGTGGTTAGTCTTGGGGTTACACACAAAAGGCTATGGGACCAGATGCATCTGACTTGCAGAGGGCCTTGGGCCAGTCGCTGCTGTTCAGTGTCCCATCTGCACCATAAGGAGCCTGCGTGAAATGGCCAGGTGGCGCTACCATTGTATTCATAACGCCTGAGCCACAAGTTTGATGGGAAGAAGCCACAAGCTTTATGGAGACAGAACCTAGGATTCAGCCTGGGGAGACCTAGTACCCGGCAGAATTTTAGAATGACTCATAGGTACTAGAGACCAAAGGAAGGGGACACAGGAGCCCTTTGGGATGCTGTGGGTTGGTGGAGGGCCCTGCTCCTGCTCCAGCTGTTTGTCCAGGAAGTTGCTGAGAAATCGTTGACGTATATAATCGTGACTTTTGATGATCAAAACTGAATGGAAGGCCTGACCAGCTTTTTCTTTCAAATAAACTCACTTTGGCTACTTGCAAAGTTATCACCAGGGGCGACTGTGGACTTATTTCAATGGCATCGCTGTAGGGGATGCTTTGGCGCCCTGAGCCTATCTCTGGTGTTAGTTCATCCGTGGTGGGTGGGTGGTTCCTACTCTTGCTCACAGCCTCTCACCTCAGGCCCTGGACACATGACTCTGATTTTCTGTCTCAGGCCCACTCAGCCTTGTTCAGAGGTTCCAGAAGGATCTAGCAGCTGGGAAGTCAGAGGTTCCAGAAGGATCTAGCAGCTGGGAAGTCAGAGGTTCCAGAAGGATCTAGCTGCTGTGCTTACAGGGTGATTTTAAAAGTACCCAGTAATATTGACTTTTCTTCCTTCTCTGACTCATTCTCTCCACCTCTCCTCAGCTTCTGGGGTCATCTCCTCATAAACTGTGTGAACTCTAGTCCCTGTCCTAGGTTCTTCTTTTTGGGGAACACAAGGTGATATTGGGGTACGGCTTACAGCTGATGGCTCTGCCTGGGCTGACTTTTGGAAACTGAGGCCCGAACTTTTGTATCTCATCGCAGGTGGCACGTCTTTCATTTTTCCAGAAGGGACGGTTTCTGACAACAGTGAAGCAAGCCCTGGACGGGCAGGTGACAAATCACACTCGGTGTGCAATGGCCGCTGGGGTAGGAGCCAGAGTGGAGGACCGGCCCTTGCCAAGACTCAGCTTCAGTCTGATCTTGGCTGTGTCTTTAGCTGTGTGATCTCGGACCAGTGACTTGGCTTCTCTGGGCCCCAGAGTCTTCGACTGTAAGATGAAGGGCGGTAGCACCCAGCTCGCAGGTGTGCTGTGAGGACTGGGCATCTTTGTGAAATCGTTTCGTGGTTATAAACAGCTATACATACACGAGGTATTAATGGCTGAAAACAAGATGCGGCTGTGAAGTATAGAAGTGGGAACCAGTGAATTGAGAAGGCCAGGTCCCCATGGGAGCCTGAACACACTTGATCAGCGGGAGCATCATTGGAAGGGCTTCCCCAAGAGGCTGGGGGGCTGGGACAACCGTTTTCTGTCTGGAGTCGCCCCTGACGTTGGTTACGAAGCCGCCCTGGTCCTCCGTGGGCATGCCTTAGACGTACTCTTTGTACAGACAAATGGTCTGGGTTCTGAATTTGTTTCGTGGGCATTCATGAGCTAGTCCTTGAAAAGAAACACGTGACCTTGTGCTTGGTGGACCGTTGGGGCACCAGCCTGGTGGACATGGGTCCAGGACATTGGCGTCGGTGTGAATGCTATGCTGGGGTCATCCATCCATCCAACAAATATTTATTGAGCAATTGTTGTGTGGCAGTCACAGGTCCAGCAGGAAGCCCTGGCTCTTCTGGGACCTTCTAACGGGGGAAAAGGTGCTAAACAAATACAGATATAAGGTCATGTTGTGCCATAAAAAAAATAAATAAATATAAATAAGGCCAGGTGAGAAAATGAAGAGCCACAGAGGGTCGCTGGCTTAGAAGAATGGCCCGGGGAGGTGGCGTGAGGAGTTGACAGTAGCCTGGAGACGGGCATGAAGTGAGAGAGTGAATCACGAGGGGTCTGGGGGTAAAGGCTGGGGTCCGAGTCAGTGCAAAGGCCCTGAAGTGGGAGGAAGAAGAAAGAGGAGGAGAGAAAGGGATAGGGAGAGAAAGGAGGTGACGCCGGAGAATTCAGGCGCTAATGAGGTAATGTTGAGGCCGGATCGCACCGGGCTTTGTAGGCCAAGGTAAAGTTTAAGTCCAATCTTTGCCACCAGCTGCCCTGTACCTGGGCTATGCCCCTCCTGCTCTGAGTGGAGTCTCATATGCAAAATGAAGGGTTCAACTAACTAGGCGAGTATTTCTCGCCTCTAAAATGTCCGCTTTTAAAAAGCACCAATTCCCAGGCTGCTCCCCAGTCAACAGCGTCAGAATCTCTGGACATGGGGCCTGAGCATCTAGGTTGATTACCAGCCCACTCCCCTTTGCCAGAATCGAAAAACGCTGGACCAGAAGGTCTTCAGGGAACATCTCCTGTCCTTCTGTCCATGTCAGCCTCCTCCCTGGGCTCAGACAAGCTTCAGCCAAGGCCAGCAGCCCGCCTCGCCGCCAAGCAGCCGAATCTGCAGAAAGAGCCAAGGGGCCCGGCTCAGGCCCTTCTTCCTACCCGGGGAGCCCGGACCGAAGGGCGCGGGGCGGCGGCCCCACTAGGCCTGGGGGATTTTGTTTACTGCGCACATTTCACTTCTACAGGAGCCGCACAGCTGCGATCTTGCCTCATCGAAGTTGCCAACAATGGGGGGCGGCCTTCACCCCGCCTGCTCATTTCTCAAGTTCCTCTTTTGGGCATGTGCCTGTCCCTCCGCGTTCCCGTGGCTGCGTGGAAGTGGATCGAGGCCCAGAGGGTGACTAAGAGGGGAAGCCCCTGCGCGCGAGGCTCCCAGCGGCTCCCGGATTGCGTAAGGGCTATTTTTGAGGCGATTGCAGACAATCTGATGAATCATAGCGAACACACATGGCTCCGGCTGGGGACGGTCCTTCCTCACGCTGCTGTGGAAAGCGGAGCTTCTCAAAATGAATCAGCAGCAGCCGATCCCCGGGCCCGTGGGAGGAGGATGGGGTGCACATTACGCATTTCCAAAGTATTGGGGTGTGGCCTCCGGGGTCTGGGCGCGGGGGCTGCGGGGACCAACTCTTTGGTTTTTTTCAGTTGACTCAGAGGACCTCCCTCACACACCTGAGCCCGCCACCTGGAACCTTGTGACACTCGATCATGGAACAAAGTCCCTTGCACTTACCAGGGTTGGGGACTAAGGAAAGTTTGACAGGTGCGGCCCAGCGAAGCTGTCTGATGGTGACACACAAGCTCTGAATCCAGAAGCCACGGAGGCCTCCTCTTGACTGAGTGGCCTGTTCGAGAAATTCCTGACCCTGAGGAGAAGGCTCAAACCACTCCCGTTAGGGAGAGGGGAAGTCCTTCCCGCTCCTCCAGGCTCAGAGGCGCGGTGAGCTAAGAGGTGGTGGGGAGCCCCCGGAGTTTGGAATTAGACAATACTGGATTTGAGATCCAAATTCAGCATGGTGGCTGGGAGCAAGTCTCTGCACGAAGCTGACCCTCATCTCTGTCATTTGTCAAACCAGGAAAGGATATCTGTCCGTGAGACCGTCCTTAAGCCATGAGGATTGCATGGGGCAGCAAGGTACAGATGATAATGAGCCAGACTCCACAGCCCGGAGTTAAGTCCTTGCTCTGCTACTTATTAGCTGTGTGTCCTTAAGCAGGTCACTTAACTGTTCTGTGCTCCAGTTTCTTCGTGTTTATACGGAGATGATATAATGGTACCTTTGTTATAGATTTTGATAAATAAGCTAATATATGTCAAATCGAAAGGAATGTGATGAGTTTTCAGAAAGTGAGTATATAAAGTGAGTATCATAGCAAGTTGTCGTAGATTTATTACAGCCAGAGCTCAGGAGAGGGTAGTCGTCATTATTATCATCAGTCCTATTTTTTTTTTCCGGAGGGCTGGAGTCAATTTGGATAAAAGCTGAGGCTGGAAGGCACATAGGAGAGACAAAATCTGAAGATGAGAAGACTGTAGGAGTCAGACTTTGGGCTCCTTTATATTTCCGATTGGTTTGGTCCGAGGCAGAAGGAGGCTTTGTGACTGGCTGGACAGTGGGAGAGAGATGGGGGACGGGGTGGGGTAGACAGTCTGCGCTGGAGAGGATTGGAATTTCAGGGCGACCCTATTTATCTGTCTGCGAAGACTGAATGACTTTGCAGATGGCCCAAGAATTCACACCGTGTGGAGACCCTGGGGACAGGCGATGCCCCAGCAGACCTCCCGGCCCCACAGTGGGATCAGGCGGCTGAGGTCGAGATGAGAGTTTCCACTCCCGTTTGTTTGTCAGAACAACATGCTCTGTTGGGCAATAGCTGAAAATTTGCGAGATTTTCTGTGTCTGCTGCTGCTGGCGGACATGTTCTCTTCCACACATGCGGTTGGGGTTTGAGATTCTGGCCAGTAGCTCTTTGTGCATAAGCCTTACAGCTGGGTTTGAGGTTAACCTAATTTCTGGAAACAGATGTCCTAAGAGAGTGCTCCTTACCCCTGGCTGCAAATCTGAATCACAGGGAAAGCTTCGACAAATAATACTGCTTGAGCCGCACCCCAAAGGAATCGAATTTGAACGTCCCCGGGCAGACGTAGGCATTATATATTTCAAAAGCTCTCCAGATGGTTCTAGTGCATATGGAGGCTTGAAAGCCGCTGCTCCGGTCCATCCCGATGCTCCGGACTGAGCTTTTCCCCTGCTTGCTTTCCTCTTGAATGACCTGCCCCTCCCCCCTCGCCTCGTCTCCCTCTTCTCTTGTCTCCTTTCCTGTTTTGCTCTGCTCCACTGCAGCTTGCTGTGATCCATTCCATTCGCAGACGTGCCAATGAGAGTGCCTGGCTGACTGATTCGATCATTCAAAAAGTATTTACTGAAGGCCACCTGTATCCCAGGTACTGGTCCAGGAAGGGCAGACGACAGCAGGGAGCAGGAAAGGACGAAGTTCTTGCTGTCATGGAATTAGAAGGTAAAGATCAGAGATGAGCCAACAAAGAGGGGATGGTGAAGGATGGAGGAGAGAAAAATAAATCAGGGAAAGGGAGTGAGAGTGATAGACAGGTGGTCAGAGAATGTGACCCTTGGGCAGAGGCCTAAATGAAGGGAAGTGGCCATCGTAAGGATAGGTGAGGATAGAACATTCCAGAAAAAAGAAAAGTTATGAGAGGCCAAGGAGTGAGCGTGCTGAGCACATTCCTCTCCAGTGCATTTCACTCCACACGTTACACATCATCCTTTTATTTATCATTTATCCCACTTCAATCTTTGAAATGCTCCGCTATTTTATTACGTTCAGTCCTAGCCAGTTCCTTTTGACTTGGCTCAATTAACAGGTAGAGATGTAATAAATGGTACTTCAGAGTTTTGCTGATGGAGAGGGTGCTGTCTCTTGGGGCTCAGTTCAAATCTGGATGTTCTGCCTGACGACCGCATGTTAAAACCATGGACAGATTTAGAGAGAAAGTAGAAATTGGTCGTTTCAGTTATCGTTCACCATGGTAGCCCTCTAGATCTCGTGGATTTTTTGCTTGATGATGTACTCCAAATACAGGGGCACCAGGCACCCATCAAGATTCAAAATAGGTGCCCTCATCTTCTTTTCTTAGCTGCCACATGTTTATGGGGGCAAACATAATCATCCAGACAAATGACAGTAGCAATACACCATGGTCTGCCCCTGGGCTGTTGGAAGGGAGGAAATAGGGCCTTACAGAGAAAGGAGCTTGTGGACTTGGAGATGAGTTTAGAGATTATCCCGTGTCCAGTACCCTTCACTTGAGAGACTAAGGGGAAGTGACCTGCCCAGGTCGCCATGATCACATCTCAGATCCAGGACTGAGAAGCAGATTCCCGTGTCTGGACTCTTGTTTTCCTTCTCCAGTTTTTCTGGGCCAGTACAGGGCTAAGGGGACTTGGGGGTGGCAGGGCAGTGGGTTCTGGTCTCACCGGGATGTGTTTGGATTTCACTAAACGAAACACCATCCTAGATTTCCCTGGAGCGACTCCTCATGGAATCCTTTGCCTGTAGTGTCCTCCCTGTGTCCATCCTTGCATGTCCGGATCCTCCCCAGGCCACTTTTTCAATGCAGTCAATGAATAAATACATGAAATATTTATAAGGCATTTCTTATATGCCAAGAGCTCTGCTGGGGTCTGGGGCTCCCTTATAGAGCAAGGTAAACATGGACACTGCCCTCAGGTGCCGGCTTGATCTCTCAATTTGGAAAAAATGGCTCTCATCTTAAACTTGGGCCTGTTGTCTCTGCTCGGCATAAGATACCACCCTCTGTGTGCCAACGGGATTCGTGACTCATCCCTGGAGTCTAAGCTCCCCCAGAGCAGGATTAGTGCCCAGGTTCCTGGACGTCTCTTCTAAACATGTGGCTCAGCCTCTGACCCAGCTGCCTTTGTAAGGTAGTGAGTTCTCTGTCACTATCCGACTGCGAGTAGGAGGACGAAGGTGTCAGAGCGTTAGGCAAGGGACCCTTCTTCCTCCAGCTGAGAGTCTCGGTTCCTCGTGTGACATCATTATGACACCTGCATTTACTGGATGCTGACCATGGCCCGATGTGGTGCTTTGGGCTTTGTATGCACATGTAGGTCTCACATCCACCTTCTTCAGGAGGAGGCATTAAAACCTCTGGGTTACAGAGTGGGAGACAGAAACCGAAACATATCAGAGCTTTGCTCAGGGGTGCTCGGCTTGGAAGTAGCCACAAGTGAATTCGAGCACGGGTTGATTTCTCTGTCGGTATTTTTCCAACTGAAGATTATTAATTATTAGTAGGTTATGAAATCAATTTTGTAGTTCATGATAAATATTTAAAAGGGAATAGAATAGAAAACATAAGTACATTGCTTGTATTAAGACTTAACAATTGGTTTCTAAAATTTTTGTTACAGATACACATGTTATGTGTCATGATATAAAATCTATTTCTTGCTCTAAAATATTCAAAAGCCGCTGCTCTAGGCTGAACTGCCCCAAACACACAATAATAAAAACTTTACTCAATTAATAACATTTTATTGAGCACCTACTGTGTGCCTCAAATTACCTTTGAAACTGAATAGTTACTTCTCCAGAAAGAAAATGAAGTCACTTTGACAGACAAGCCCCTGCCCTTCTTGACTGTCCTCCTCACTCCAGTGAGTTGACATCCTGGTCTGCCCCCGACCCAGCCTGTGGCGAGGGAGGGAGCTGCCTCATCAGCCTCCCAGTGAGGCCGCAGCACGAACTACTGGGCTGAGTCCAAAGTGCTGTCTCTCCAGAGTGTGTCCTGTCTAGACAATCCTCTCTGCGTATCACGGCAGGATGACGTATGATGGGGATGCATCACTGAGCTGCTTGGGGCCTGGGCCACCATCCACACACCTGCATAGCTGGGAGGTTGCTCAATCCACTAAGCCCAGGTGCCTCTCATTATTTTAGGATGTGCTTATCATTTCTTTCCATTCTTGAAGTAGAAACCCTGTGACATGTTTCGAAAATTGGAGGCAGGGCAAGTGGTCGTAACAGGAGCCACATGACGAGGAGAAGGGAGGAGGGGACAGCTCTTCCTCCGTATTTTCAAGTCTGGGTCACAGAACATCAAAGCAGACAGAGTGTCCTTAGATATCACCTGATCCAGCCCATTATTTTGTAGATAAAGAAACTGAGACCAAGAAAGAGGAAGGGATTTCCCAGACAACAAAGCCATGATGCATTTAAAGCAGCCATTGTCCTTTAGCTGCGTTCTGTTGGCAAGTGACAGGGCACTGGCTGTTGAGTTGTCAACTAAAGGTGCCTTCACACAAGTTTTCCTCCACAGCTCCAGGACTGACTGGGATAGAATCTCTCCCTCAGCCTCACTCCTGAGTCCTGCATTCCCATAGGAGGCAAGGTTCAGGGCAAAGCAACGAAGCCGCTGTCTGAGATCTATACGCACCACAGCCCCGGGCCAGAAGGAACAACACTGGTTTTTCCAAATCAAGGCAAGCTAAGCATTTGCCAAAGCAAAGAGCAGAGTCACCAAAAAGAGCCATGGTTCTTATTCCGACTAGAATCCCTTTGGCAATGCCCTTGGCTGGCGCTCTCAGACAGCCCGTTCTGAGCCAGCACTTCATGGGGGAGGACAGAAGGGAGCTTTTTCCTGGGCAGCTGTTGGCAAGACACATGGGCAAGTCACGTGGGCAAGTCACAGGCAGAACTGGCCCCCAAACAAATAAGACCATGTAGGCCTGAGCTCGAGCAAACTCAGGGTAAGAAGGATCCACAGAACATGAGCTGGAGGGAGCTTTGAGAACGTCCCACCAGAGGTTCCCAAAATGTTTCCATGGCACCTGAGGCTTCCCACCCTCTTTGACCAGGACAGACCTGCGCCAGGAACACACATGGTGATTCTCCTGCAAAGGCTTTCTCATAAGCTCCACGCGATGTCTTTTCCACTTCAGATTTGCCCCTCATACCGCAGAGTCTTCCAAGGTTAAGACTCAAGTGCTGGGGCCATTGGTACCATAGCTGGAACCTGCTGCATAGCACTTTTCTGCTCCAGGCTCCATTCAAACTGGGCAGTCATCTGTGTCACCGGGGAATTGCCTTGGAACATTATTATCACGTGTGGAATATGCTAAATCCACAACCCGAGGAGGCTTTCTGGGAGTCGCGCTTTCGCCGTCTTCATGGGGGAGATATAATAATTTGTCCTTTACTTTAGAGGGGATGTCCTAGCCTTTCCCAGAACCTGTTACCACTGATGTGGCAGGACCTTGAATCTTCACGGGGTTCATCTCCCACCCTCTGGAGTGCTTGTGTCTTGTCAAGACCTCCCCGGTACTGGTCGCTCCTTACTCATGCTTACTGATCAACAGGAAGTCACCGACTTCGTTGACCAAGGTGACGTTCTGTCCAGATGTGTCACATCTCTTCAGGCCGTATGATGACAGAGAACGGAAGAGCGACTGCAGCCCTTGGGGAAGACTGCGAATGTGTAATATGGTCCATGCCACGTGAACATCAGCTGCTCCTGGTCCTCCTTCCTGAGCGAGACGGAAGGGACTCATCCATCAGCTCAGTGGACACATTCCATCCGCGCTGTGTGAGCTGCTCAGCAGAGATGCTGCACACAGCACGGCGGTTACGATTAGAGCCACTGCTTGATCAGCAACAGTGTCGGCCTCTAGACCTTGCTAGTTTTTCTTAGCGGCCAAAATGGCAAATTAAATAGAGATATGGTGGGAACTACCACCCCCATATCTCTCAGATCTTTGAGGGTGGCACTAATCTCTCTCACGATGCAATATTAATTTTGATTTGCTATCTTAGCTCATGGAGGGTGGGTGGAGGTGGTTTCCGAAGTTTCTATTTGTCTTTTCCCACTGTGACAGTTTTTACTTCACTGGCTGAGGAAACAATACGGAAGTTCTGACAACTGTCAGGTCTGTCTATTCCAGTTTTG
Organism: Pteropus medius; assembly: GCF_902729225.1. Classification (NCBI taxonomy): domain Eukaryota; kingdom Metazoa; phylum Chordata; class Mammalia; order Chiroptera; family Pteropodidae; genus Pteropus; species Pteropus medius. The sequence goes on along the minus strand of NW_024354502.1, from coordinate 2,724,622 downwards.
TATCCAGGAACCGAGGAAATGACCACTGGGTGAACCTGCAGACCTACTGTGAGTTAGGCCTGAGCCTGGACTCCATTTTATTGCCTGGCCTTAGGCATCCTCATTCTAACAGGGGCCAAGGTAATATTATGGGTCTCATGTATCAACTCAGATCCTGTATCCAACAGTCCTCAAAGTAACCAGGTAATTTTTTTTTTTTCTGAGTAAAGCCCAGAAGTCTACTTTGACATGGTGGTGCAGGGTCTTTCTTTCTGGGGATGAGTGATGGGGGGGTTGGTCTTTTTTTCCAGTCTATGGGCTCCATGTCTGAAAATGGGCTCAGGTTTGAAAACTTGGCAAGAGAGCCTGGCGCTTGATTGATTCTGATCGCATAGATTGAGCAACTCCCTCGCTGGCTGCTCGTCGAGCCTGCGTTGAGGAATGTCTTGGTCTATTAACCATCTCCGTGGCTGTCTGTGGGTCAGGCCCCTAGCCGCCTCTGTGACTTTGCTGCTCATTACAATGTTTGCGCTCATCTGGCTTCTGATGGTTAAGTGCCATCTGGCAAGTATTGTTTCGAGATCCCATTGCACCCATTCCTATCAGGGCAGTCTAGCACATCCAGAGTTTTCTGGCTGAATAATGTCATAACTTGGCCTTAGTCATGGGTTTGGCAGTCAGGAGATGAGGTGGGGGTCTAAACTGAGCATAGTGTGGGGCATATGTTTCCTTGCAACACAGAGAAAAGCAGATAACTTTCTGCATCATTTTAAAGCTCGGCAGGAGTGCTGGTGTTTACCAGGAGTCTTGGGCTACTTCCGCTGGCTCAGAGAGTACTGGAAGATGTGGGGGTTTTGAGGTTCTTGCATGCATCCACACTAATTTGCTTGTTCCAAGTCTCAGGTCCCTAGTTCTTTCTGATTAAAGCTCTGACCTTGGCATCATAGAATTGCCAGGGTTGAGAATTTTCTGGTGCTCTGTTACCAGAAAACCAAGACCTGATTCTCGGTCTTTCTATCTTCTATCCTCTGACTATAGGAGATGAGATCTCTTTAGATGCTGCCAGAGAGGCCCTCTGACTTTGACACTTCGCCTCAAATGGGTGATTTTCATATGGGACCATTAAGTTCCCATAATGTACTGGGAACTTTCTCCAGTACGTTAATGGTATGCAGTGAAAGTTGTCCAGTTTTAGGGACCTTGTAATTAGCACCCCCATCTAAACCTCTCAAAAGCCTGAGATACCGCACCGCAAGTTCATTTCCTTCCAGAGCTAACCTATCCCCGTCTGCCGCCACAGTCCTCACTCCAGAAGCTGAGCATGCTCCCCTGATCCTGCCTCTCCCATCCCCCCCTCCCCTAGTGCTGGAGTACTCATTGTCAGCCAGCCTGCAAACGGGCGAGCCAGCTCCCAAAGCCCATTTTAATCCTTGTCCTTAGATCACCCCACTTCTGGTGCTAACTCTCTAAAGTCAGGTACTCTGGGAAATAGATTCTGGAACAGAAATTAGAATGCAGGGTGTTTAATGGGGAGGACTTTTGGGAACGACACTTGCAGGGGAAAGAAGAATGTAGGACCGGGTAGAGGGAAGCGCTGAACTCCGATGCAGTCACAGCAGAGGCCTCAGCCAGTCCCATGGGAGCTCTGAAGCTGAGTTGTCTTAAACTGAGGTGTCAGAACCTCTATATGGACCAGTAGGAAGCTGAGATAACTGAGTGAGGCAGCGATTCCTGGGGAGGGATAATCACTGGGCCAACCAGGATCTCAGTCCTAAAAGGGGACCTAGGCAGAGACCACAGCATCCTCTACAGCAGTGGTTCTCAAAGTGAGGTCCCCAAACCAGCAGCATCAGCATCACTTGGGAATTTGTCAGAAACACCAATTCTCGGGCCCCACCTGCTGACTCAGAAACTCTGGGTATAAGATCCAGCAGACTGTGTTTTAACAAACCCCCTCAGTGAGTTTGACACAGAGGGAGTTTGAGTTCCGCAGTACTACAAAGAGCGAGATCTAGCAGATCATTTACAGAGAAAAATCCTTCTGCCCTAGGTCAGTTTCAACATACATTCAGAGAGGCATATTTGATTAGTGGGACATGTATGCATAGTGATATCTATTTATAAATGATTTCCTTGATCTATTTTTAAAAGTATGTTCCTGTGTTTCTCAATGGACTGATGCATGAGGGCAACCGGCTCATTGCTTTCACCTGCTTGGGTACTGAGGCGTTTCCCAAAGAAAGTTCCAGCAGCTTTCCGGAAGTCCCTGGGTCCTGAGCGGCTTGGATTTCTAGGAATACCAACATCAATTCCAAACAGCCCAGTGGGAAGGGTGTGGGGCTGCTTTCGAGAGAACCTGAGTCCGCAGCCTGGCTGCCCCAGCTCCTGCCTGTGGGACCCTTTCTCTTTCTTATCTGTTAAGACAATGAGATTGATGGGAAGAGCGAGAGGAAATCACACACAGACACTGATAAAAGTGTGAGCTGTGCTTTCGCTTTCAGTGTCCAGCTCCGCGGTAGCCACACGGTGTGACATCCCTTCCCGTCTTGGGGCTGTCTCCCCATCTACAGAGTGGAAGGGCGTGGATACTGACAGATTCAAGGTTTCTCGAGTTCCACTGTCCCAGTGCCTGTGAGTGGGATTCATGTTGGTCACCCTGTCCCCCAAGCATCCAGGACCCAAGGCTTCAGGAAGCGGGGGAGTCTTCCAGAGTGTTTAAAGTCTCCCTTCGCATTTGGTCCTAGCTCCCGCCATGGCCTCCGCGGTCTCAGCTTTGTGACTGGCATCCTGAGATGAGCCCCTGCCCTCCTCCTCAGCGTATATGCTCCAGCCCCTGTCTCTTCCTAGTTTTTGGGCCAGCCAGCCTTCCCCTGATCTGACGGTCTGTGCATTACCGATTCCCTCTCCTGGAACATTCCATCCCAGCTCCTCACATGGCTGGCTCCTGCTCATCTTCTGGGTCTCAGCTCATCATCACCTCCTCAGAGAGGCCTTCCCTGATGACCCCACTAAATTATCACCCACCCCCTTGACTCAGTTACCATCACATCAGCTCATCTCTTTCCCTCCAAGCGCTTTTCACAATCCGAAGCTCTCTGGTTTTGTTTCTTTATGAGTTTGCTTGGCCGTTGTCTGTGTTGTCTATCAGAATGGGTACCTCAGTGAGGCTGGAACCTCTGGTCTGACCTTGCTCCAGTGAATGACCCTAGCACATAGTTAATGCTCAAAAATATTTCCAAATGGGTGAGAGAGTGGGGACATGCTCTTGGGCGCTCAGGCGAGCCCTCTCTCCCTCCGCCCGCCTCTCCTTGCCCAGCCCCCTTTGGCTCTCATCACTGAAAAATGGGTTTCAACAGGCAGGCCCATTTCCTCACGCCACGTTACTGCACCCATGGCTCATGCCAGACTCAGGAACTGACAGGACGTGCCGGATGGGCTGGGCCTGGCCCTGCTATCGTGGGTGCCCGCTCCTAGCTCCTGGCTCCCCGCAGCCTCCCCAGGCGTTGGAGGCTAGGAGAGCACAAGAGCAAAGAGAGTCAGGGGTTGGGCTTGGCTTTGCCTCCGACGAACCAGCAAACACGGTTTTGAATTTCACTGAGGCTGTGTCAGCAGGGCCTGGGTTATGCCAGCCCAGGTGGTAGGGGCAGCGATGGAGGATGGTTATGTCACCAGTGAGGTGTGATGGTGTAACATAGGGTGATGACACTGCGCAGGTCCAGAGGTAGTGTCGACAAACATGGGCATGAGCTGGGAGGTGGGGGCCTGTTGGGGTGACCCCTCAGGGAAGGGAAGAGAAACAGTCATTTCCTGACAATGTGGACCGGGTGCCAGGTGCTTTCACATGGGAATTCCACGAGGATTTTTACACTCACTTGATATCTTACTGATGTCACTTTTATACACGAGAAGATCGAGTCCAAGAGTTAAAGTAATGTGCCCAAGATCATTTGGTCCAGGTATAGAAAGGGGACCCAAAGGCAGTTCTGTCACAAACCTAAACCAAGCTCTTCCTAGAGACTCTGGGTGAATGCCGTGGCCCAACTACTTCCTTGCTTTGTGAGTTCGGTCAGGTTTCTCAAATGCTCTCTCTGTTTTCTCAGTTATAATGGAGGTATCACTGATCCAGTTCGGGTGAGAAATGAATGAACGGTGCTTGTAAAGCACTTAGCAGATGGCCTGGCGCTCTGTGCCCAGAACCATCTCCTTTCTTGGGAGCATAGGAGTCCTCACCCATCGGTGGAGGGAACACCGTGAAGGGAGGAGACTAGGAGGGAGGAAACGCAGAGGTGGGGCATGGGGTCATCTCCGATGAGCTCCAGGGGAATGGAAGCCGCCTCTGGATCCCAGGGCGCTGTCAGATGCGGGCGTCCTTTCTTCTGAGGGCCTGCTCGGTGGATGCCTCTTTCCCCACTGCGCGGTGATGCAGGTCAGTCTGCCTCTTACCTGCTCTCTCTGTCGGCAGCATCAGGTTGCAGGTGGAGCAGCAGCTGAGAGTCCAGACGAAAGGTTCTGGAGGAACAGAGTGTGGAGTGGGCGCCTTCCACGGACCGAGCCCTTCGCAGGGCACTTGGGAGCTCAGCGTCATTGGTCCTCTCTTCACGACCTTGAAGAGTGAGATAGTGTTTTCCTTGTTCTCTTTTTCTTGGCGAGCAAACTGATAATCGGAGAAATGAGGCCAGCTCAGCAGTCGTGCAGCCACTCCAGTGACGAATCCAGTGGCAGAGCTTGGATTCGAACTCGTGTCCATAAATCAAAAACTTGCATAGCTTCTGGCCCTGCCATGACTGACAAGGGGTGTGGGCCAGTGCTGCATTTCTTTGGAACTCAATTCCTCTATCTATAAAATGAAGAAGCTGGACCAGATGACCTTCAAGAGTCCTCCCAGCTCTGACACTCCCTGATCTTCCCTAGGATGAATCCTTCTACCTTTTCTTTGCGTTCCACATATTTCCAGCTACCGTAGTTGAAACATGGGAAGTTGTTGGATTTTTAGGTCACAGGCAGCTGAACTGTTGCAATTTCATACAGTTCAGCCTAACACCATTTCACTTCCTAGTAGAGTTTTTCTTTTTTCACTGCATCTGTCCTCTAAAAGATTACGAATTCATAAGGAGCAGGGCCTCAAAGAACACTGGAGCTGGCGGGCTTTGGATGGATAAAGGGAAATAAGCTTGGGAGAGAAAGAAAAGTGTCTCCTGAGTGCTAGATGCTTTCGTGGGTGCTTCTCTACATAGTCTCTGATCTCTACCACAGCACTGTGAAAGAGCTGTGATTGTCTCCACTTTACAGGAGAGGAAACTCAAGTTTCAAGAATTCAAGTGCCTTTCGATGGGCCACACGGCTTAGGAAATGGTAGAGCTGGGATTTAAGACTAGTCCCCACCTAGCTTAAGCGTTGAAGTTCTTTTCACATGAAGAATCTTCATATTTGGAGGTCTCCATCAAGTGCAGATTTTAGTACCATGTATTGCAAGCAGGAAGATATCTAATTACTTATCTGCTTATTTATTCAATAAATACTTAGAATTCCTACTATTCGTAGGATACAGTAAGGGGCTGGGGAAAGGGCAAGAACTAAAACAGACCTGGTTATTGGCCTCAGAGTCCATAGTTTAACTCCTTAGTCTTCCTCTAAGAAGTTATGAATATATTCATTATCTACCCACTGATTTGTGAGTCCAGTCATCTATCTATCCATCCATCTATCCATCCACCAATCCATCCATCCATCCACTGTCATCCATCCATTCATTCATCTATCCATCATCCATTCATCTCCATCCATTCATCCATTCCATTCCATCCATCCATCCATCCATCCATATCCATCCACCAATCCATCCATCCATCCACCTATCCATCCATCCAACCATCCATCCGTCCATCTGTTCATCATCCATATAGTCATTAGATTGACTCACATATTTATGTGGTAATTTTTTCATATGCTCATTTATGTACTCACTTAATCATTTTGTTACTCTTTCTTCTCATTTATTCACTCAAACATTTAGAAATTCATTCATTCATTCATTCATTCTGACTCATTCTTCTACTCCTTTACTCCCTTCAGGAGTTCATTTAATGATATGCTAATTCATTTACTCACTCACTCCCACATTCATTACTTTTTTCAACCATTGAGTCATTGAACATTTATTAGTCCTGTTCCGTGTCCCAGGGCACCCAGACACAGTTACATACGAGTTTCAAAGGAAGGCTATTGCTCTCCTTGTCTGTTTTGACACGCCAGTGCAGAAGACTCTCTGCGGTATCTATTTAGTGGGAGAGTCCAGGGAGCTGTAAAGGGCCAGGGCAAGTACCACAGCCTGCCAGCGCTGTTTCCTAATCTGGGAGCCTCTCAGGTGAGGCAACAATCTTCCCACAAAGTGTCACCTGTTGCCACCTCCTAAGAAGTGATCCTCTTGGAGAAGCTGCCAGCTTTCAGCTCTCTGTCTTTCCTCCCTTCTCCTCAGAGAAGACTCCCCTGAAGCTATTGGTCTTCCCTGACTCTGTGCCAGGGCTGAGGAATGACTGGCAGGGTGGAGGCAATGCCTGGCGAGATACGAAGCCTGTTCTGTGAGGCTTATCTCTTGGGCCTGTGTGGCAACTGAGGACAGATGCTAGGAGAAGAGGAGAAGCTTGGCGATCTCATCGGCAACTGTTGTTTTTGTATTTGTCTGGGAATGAGGGCGATGTAAAGGGTGGGAATGGGATGGAGTCGCAGCAAAAAGAATTTAGATTAGACACCTGGAAGGACTTCCCAGCATCAGTGTCGTAAGGTCAAAGGGAGATAGTGCAGCTGCCTTTTATCTTGAATCCATGGTACAGTATCATCATGCACAGGTGTTCAAGGAATGCTTACTGAACACACAAGACTAAAGGTCCGAAGACTTGGGTCAAAACTCTTTTCTGTCATTCATTCCCATTGGGGCCATTTCTTTGCCCTTTTACACTCCTTTGAGCCTCTGTGTCTTTATCAGCCTTGTAGGTTGTGGTGAGGATTAAATACCACAATATGTGAAAGTGCCTAGGCCAGGTGATGCCTGGCACATAGTTCATACCTGAGAAATATCTGTGGCACCTGAATTCTGGAACCCCTGTGCCCCATGGTAGTCCAATAAAAATGGATCCAACAAGTCGTTACATGATTTAATTTATGGGGGTACAGAATGTCTATTTATGTTGGTTAATAGCCAGCAGGTTTGGGAGTGAGACAGACCTGACAATGTTTAGAGCTGGGTGTGTGATGTGGGGTCGATTGAGGAGGAAGAAGGAAGAATGGACAGAAAGAATCTATGGCGAAGTCAGGAGGACACTTAACCCACCTCCTGGCCAAATGATAGGAGAGGTTTGAGAGGGAAAAAAAAGCAATCTAAGATTTTTAAACAGAAGAAACAGATGTTCAGATTTTGCTCTTTGCAAAGGGTGTTCTGGCTGCTAAGGCAGGATGCATGTGAGGGGCTCAGAGTGGGTACAGGGGGTTCAGCCTGCAGACTCTTGCAGAAGTCCAGGTGAGGTGGCTCAGGCAAGGTGCTGTGATCAAGGGTGAGCTCAAGGCGAGCTGGCTCTTAGCTGCCTTGTCTCTTCGTGAAGGGCAAGTGGAGCAGGTATTGGCAAAAACATTAGAAATTGTTCCAGGCATTTCTCTACAGGATTCTGATAGCAATGAACTTTGCACTTCCTTTGAAGAGGAGTGTTATACTACATAGCCAAGGCCTTACCAGTCTCCACTCTCTTTGACCCAATAATGTCACTGGAAGACAGTGAGAGGAGATTATCCAAACTGTGGAGGAAGGTTTGCAATAGTCGGGAATTCATTATTGAGCACTTATTATATGCTGGGTCCCCAGGGTACATCAGGGAACGTTAAGGAGGAACTATACCTGGGAGAGATTTTGAAGGGCTACTGAGGTCTTTTTTCTAGTCATTTAATCAAAAAATATTTACCGAGCACAGCTATGTGTCTGTGTTCTTCAAGGCTCTGGGTTTACAACAAGAAAGACAGTGTCTGCTTTCTCGGTGTTCAGAATTGTGAGAGCAGAGGTTAGCAGGCCATCAAAATGTGAGTCTTCGTGGCAAAGTAGCAGGCTTCCCTGACCCTCCAAAACTAAATTTGGATCTTCTCTTATTTGCTGTTCTCTGTCCTCCATACTCACACAGATGGGGAACTCAACTTTCTTTCTCAATTCCCACTAAAAGTCATCATCCAAGGCCTTTGCATGTGTAGTAAACTTGACTGAAGATTTAGGGAGATGGAGGGAGGGTCACACTGAGAAGGCAAATATATTAAGTTTGAGTTAACTAACCATCACTGTTCTTTCGGGTTCTTCGTCCAACAGTGTTTTGGCTGCCATGTTTCCCTCACTTTCTGTACCTCTGCTTCTTGGACCATCTTCCTTTATGGCAGAAGAGGTTCCAGTAGTATTTCTCTGCTGGTCACACTTATAATCACTTGTACAAAGTCTGTCATTTCTGCTACATTGTAAGCTCCTTGGAGCACCTAGCTCAGGGCCTTGCCCATAATGGACAATTTGAAAATAGTTATTTATTGACTAAATGAATGGATGAATGAGACCCTCTTCAGAGCACTGCAAGGACATTGTGCTACCCACATCTTTGAGAGGAAGGAAAACAAGTTAAATTTTATCAAAAATAGTGCCACATAGGATTCTGAATTACAAGATGGAATCTAAATATCTGGTTTTGACATTTGCCCTTTTGTCTTCCCTATGTGGGATAGAAAAATGATGAGCGGCATGACCTTCAGAGTTGAACGCTGTGGTTTGAACCTTGGCACTTGCATTGTACATCCTTGGGAGAGCTATTCGTCTTTTCTATGCCTCAGTTCCGTCATCTGCATAATGGGCACATTAATAGAACCATATTTAATGGAGTGGTTTAAATGTAGACTCTGGAACTGGACTTCAAATACCAGCTTTACCACTCGTAAGAAGTGTAATCTTTATAAGTAACTTATTCTCATCATCCTCGTCTTCAACATAGAGATAATAATATTTACCTCATAGGGCTGCTGGGAAGATTAAGTGAATCAACGTGTGTGTGTGTGCGCGCGCGCCCTTGCACACCATATATATATGGCACTTAGACAGTATCTAGCTCACAGTAGGCACTAGATAAGGCTAGCTCATATTTATTTTTACTTTCTTCAGAGAGAAGATGGAATAAGATAACATAGATAAGGTGCTTAGCACAGTTTCCGGGATGTTCTAGCTGTTCAATATCTGTTGGCTGTCATGATTATTCTATATTTTATCAATTTACATGCACGTTCTTTCTCTTTCTATCATCTCTGGAAGATAGAATGCATCCCTCAATTCCTTTTGGGATGGAAGGGCTCCTGGTGTAGTTTTTATGACTGAACTTTAAAGTTTGCAGAATAATGTCAGCAGTTTGGAAGGATCCCCCTGGAGACGATGGTGGGGCACTCTGAAGAAGTGCAGCATCGTTCCTGTGGTTATCCTGGTGTTCCAGGTGGCACAGAAGAGGACCCTGTGGAGGGAACCGTGGATGTAGACAACTTTGAGTTGAAAAGTGACTGAGAGGACGTGAAGTCTGAATGTGATGAAGTTAAAGAATTAGCTTAAGCAATTTACTTCATTGATGGTTTCCTTTTCACGTGTGCACGAGATTGGTATGTAGTAAAAACGCATCTAAATAAACCTAAAAAAGCTTTCAGCAAGTATAAAATACACATTCTAAGTAAAAAAGATCTATTGTATCATAATTTAGTAGGTAGTATTTACTTTCTTTTTTTGAGGTACATGAAATAATGGCGCATCATACAATCACCAGCATCTTAGATGAATGCATTATGACACTTGGTGTATCCACCTGCCAGTTGATGTGGTCAGAACAACTAGCCCACTGTAGCAAGTGCTGTGGGATGAGAGTCAGTGGTGAGAGGAAGAGAAATAGATGTTTAAGTCCTTGCCTGTGGCTGTCCATGGATGCTTCCCGTGGACCGGGACATTGCTTGGGGCAGCCCAGGCCTTCCATGTTCTCCCCTTAGCATTCTGCTGCCAAAGTGACCTGCTCTGGGTTTTCTTGGGTGCCCTGGTCTTGGCTCACTGCCAACTTTCAGGCAAGTCAGTTTGCTTTACCTGAACAAACTGCCTGGGCTCTGCCTGTCCCGTGACTGTACAAGGGACAGGTCTGGGTCGGGCAGGTAAGTAGGTCTGATAAGGAGGATGGAGCAATTTCTGGCCTGCACTGCCTTGTAGAGAATCTGGGCTTTCCCTCCAGGGCTCAGGGCATGGGCAAAGGAAAAAAGGGTGGGGACTTGTACCCAGTGAAAGTGATAGGCCTCTCCGAATATCAGAGAGAGAGAGAAAGAGAGAGAGAGAGAGAGAGAGAGAGAGAGAGAGAGAGAGAGAGAGAAGAACAGAGTCTTAGAAGTAGGCATACCTTCTTGTTTCCATATGTTCAGGGCTTATGAGAAATCAGGCAGTGGTCCCTGTTTCCCATCCCCCTAATGTGAAATTCTCTAGGCTTTCTCTTTTGGTTTTTGGGTTCTATGGGGAGAGAAAATTTTATGTGTCAAGAAGAGTAGGACACAATCATTTAATTTGGTGATATTGGGAACAGGTGGTGACATGTGGCTGTCAGGGAGGGAAGGGCCCAGGCTTCTTACCCCAGGATGGGGTAAGAAGATGAACGAGGTGACTGATGGTAGCCGATGCTCACATTATGTGCTGGGGAGGATTACGAGCACCCACTTCTTGCTGAAAATCGCTCCCAGGGTGTGACTACATATGTTTTATGCTTTTACTCCCAAGTGCAAGTTCTCTGACTAATTAATAATATTTTAAATATACCTTGCACTGTGAATTCACCTCCCTGGAAAGAAATAATTGATTTGGTTTGGCCATTTCTAATTTTAAAACAATTAAAGAAAGAAAAGAAAAGAAAAAGGAAAAGAAAGAAAGAAATGAAATCTTACAGAGATAACTCCCTCTGTGTTACAACTGTAGGATGTTGCTGCATTGCTATAACTTATGTATTCTTGATTGGTTCTTTGATTGATTGATCCATTGAGTAAACGTTGATTGAATGCCTAAGATGAGTCAAGTACTGTACTAAGCATAAGGGCACATGGTAATGAAACAGAGGGTCCCTGGCTTCCAGAAACCTCCAAGGTGGTAAATAAGCAAATTCCTATGAAATGAAACATTTGCTGGAGTCACTTGATCTTAACAGCCTCCCTTTGAAGTCGGTATTGTTATCTATCTTAAAAATAATGAAACTGAGACTGCAAGAGGCGAAGAAACAAGTCTAGATAGAGGACTAGGAGTTAAAGGAGGTGAGAAATGATTTCCATTTGGGAGTGGTCTGGAAAAGCTCTGGAGGGCATGGCCTTTGAGTGCTGAGATGGCCCAGAGCAGGTGGAGAGCAGGAACAGCTAGCTCCAGGCTTTGAGGCACAGCCAGGGCAATGGCAAGGGGGAGGTTGAGCTGCTTGGAGACCAGTCACCGAGGCTGTTGGCTAAGTCTGAGCCCCTGGGACCTTCCAATGGGAGAAGCTCAATTCCATGAAAACAGGTCAACACCGGAGTCAGATAAGGAGTAGTTATTGCAAAGCTGCATCGCTTGGAGTTGCACAACTCCAATGGGATAAGCAGCTGTGTTTGGAGGGACAGCTCAGCGCAGGGAAAATCATGGGCAAGTGTCCTGTGCGTCACCTCTATCTCCTCTGAGCAAGTCAGCTCAGCCACATGGGCCTTGAGCCAATGTAAACCAGGGTGGGCACTAGAGATAGCCAACGGTAGGCACGGGGTTCAGCAGAGGCTGTGGCTTCTATTGCTGATTTATTCATTTCACATATATTCACAGAGTACCTACTATATGCCAGAGGCCGTGCTAAAAGATAATTAAAACACCATCTCTATAATCAAAGATTCAGTGAAGGGGTGGACCAGAAAACAGTAGATTACCGTAATAACAAATAGCGAACACTTGCTATGTGCCAGGCATTGTTATACCTGATTTGCTGTGTTAACTTTTGGAATCTTCACAACAGGCTGCTTATATTATTATGTGTGTTTTATAGAGGGAGACAGGGGCAAAGAGAGATGAAGTGACTTGCTTAAGTTCACAGAGCTAGGAACAGGCAGAACCAAGATTTAAACCCAGGCCAACTGTTCGAGAGCCCAGGCTTTTAACTATTATGTCACATCACTTCTTGTTCATACAACCAAATCAATTGTTTATTTGGTGCAGGATCACCAGATAGGATGCCACAAGAGCACAAAGAAGGGCTCCCCAATCCAGCTGGTGAAGAGAAGGCAGCAGGACTTTTTGGAACAAATGAGATTATGTGGGGCCTGAAGGATGAGTGATGGTGACCCAGGCCGAGGACAGGTTGGGGGAAAGTTCTAAGCGATAGAATGGAACCAAAAGAATGCAGCTCAGACTGAAAAATGGACTGTGAGGAGCCCATTACGGCTGGGGAGGGGAGTTGGGCGAAGGCTTCCAGGGTAGATGAAGAGAAAGGCAGGGGTCATGGTTCAAGAGGAGCTGGAAGTGGCTTCTGTCTGACCTGGCGTCATCCTGAGTTCCCAAGAACTCCAGGGCCTGTAAGCAGTCCAGTCATTCACAGGCCCACTCGGAGAATCAATTGCCTTTGTGTAAATAAACAATTCCTTGCATAAATTCTTCACATCCAGTGACAAAGGTATCTACTGAGGCCATTCCCTTAGGGTGACTTGGGAAACCAGGGATGCAGTGACTTGGCTTTTCCAAACTTCAGTTTCGTCATCTATGAAATGGGGTTTTGTAATAATCCCAGCCCAGGTGGAGCCTGATGGGATGTTTGTGGTGGACCCAAATTTCTTGTTTTCAGCAGATTTCCACATGAACGGACCTTCACTAAACAAGTGGGAGGTGTTGAAACAACAACCTGGAAATGGAGTTTTTAAAAATCTTCGAATACGTAGGAATAGGCTAATAAGAGCGACGTGGTTATTTCTATTTTGTCACCGTCTTCTCCCAGGAACAGCATCCAATGGTTCTCAAGGCAGCGGGTGCCTTAAAAAATTAACCACCCAAAGCAAGTAATTCCGACGGGTGAGATCGAATCAATAAAGCACCACGTGCCTCTCGCTTTGCGTGGTCAGCTTCTCCAAACGCCACCGATTCTTTCCTTCCAGGTCGCTGAGTTTGGTTACCTCACTCTTAGTAACTATCAAGGGCTAGTGCTCTTCACCGTATGTTTTAAGACCCTGTAGTCTTCAGGAACTGAAATAAAATGCCGTGGCTCGAGGCCTCAGCGGCATTCCTGCGAAGACCATGTGAAATATCCTGTGCCGCTTATAGCGATGTGGTTGTAAGGGAAATTAAACGTTGCGTCATTCTTGGGAAAATGGAATTATGGGACCATATGTACGGCATATGTACATCTATATTCTTGAAAACTTTTACTTCTTATTTCATTTAATGGTTTTATTCCATATATGTACATATCCAGGTGTATATGCATACAATATCAAAAAGATTTTTTGTTTTCATGTTCTTATAATGTAGATTTATATTTAGTAATGGAGAATCTAATTCTTAGTAACAAGCATTACTGTTATATTGTTTTATGAAATAAACAGAAAAAGATTATCTAAACTCTCAAGATCTCTTTTCTACCAGGATTTTTTTTTTACATCTTTTGAAAGGATGATTTCTTAACTCTGAAACCTTCCATGATTATTTTTTGGCATGATTCTGCTCCATTCTTAATAGTTTTGAAATGTTTATTGCTTTACTCAGATGATTAATAATAAAGAAAAAAAGAGATCATAGATACTTGCATTTTGCAACCCTTCAAAAGAATTCCTGAAACACTTAATATGTGAACCATTTCAAACAAAAGATAAATTCAAAGTTGGAAATTGATCTCAGTACCTTGCCCAACTTATCAGACATTTGATCTTTTAAATATCATTTTAGACAATTTCTTAATCTCTCAAAGGATGTAAAACACAAACAAACACAACATACCATAATGGATAGCCCAGAAACACTTTTGAGAAATGACATGGCTCCCAGCATGCTGTCCCTTCACTGTGCGTGGCGATACTTTGAAAAATTGTCAACCTTTTCTTAGATGCATGAATCGATAGCACTGAGAGCTGTTGGGAGCGCTTTTATGTCTTCCCTCTCCCATCAAAACTTATTACTGCTGAGTTTCAGACCTAGAGGTAACTCTGTGTGTATGATTTCCAACTTAGGCGGTTTCGTCAGCATTGCTGTAAATCCATTAAATTTTTTGCTCCTGTTAGCAACGCGATGATAGGCCTGGCCAAGAATTTTATTCAGATCCACGCCATGATGCAAATCTGTTTTTGCAACCATGTGCAGATTGGTTCCAGTTTTCCCTTCAACCCGGATGAGCCCTAACAGCCTTGATCTGTTAACCCAGAGCCTTGCGGTCCTCTGGGACCCTTGTCGCAGGTGACAAGAGTTCTTTCATTGCACTGTCAGTTGGTTTATCACATGTTATTGACGAAGCCAAGGATACATTGATCTCATTCTTAATGCCCTGAAACATTTCATTCTTCATTGTTCTTTTAAAGATTTCATTTAAAAAGATATGTGTACTTTTATAGAGGTCAAATAGTAAACTCCTCAATTTACATAAGTTCTACAAGGGTAGAGATTTTGTCTGTTTCCCCGCCCGCCCCTCCCAACCCCCCGGAAGCAAGACGGTGTTTAGTACACAGTAGATGCTTATTCAATATCTGTGCAATGATCAAATGAAGTTTTTCTTTTCTTTCATGGTGCACTCTGATTTCGAGCATTCCTCATAAATATTGTTTTTCTTTCCAGAGCCATAGGTTCATGTTTTAAATCAGGGGTTGACAAAGTTTTTTATAAAGTGCCAGGAAGTAAATATTTTAGGTCACAAAGTCTTTGTTATAGGTACTCTCCTTTGTTATTGTAGCACAAAGGTAGCCAGAAACAATATATAAATGAACGAACGTGGCTGTGTGACAATAAAACTTTATTTACAAAACAGGTGGAGGGCCATATTTGACCTTGTTGACTCCTATTTTAAAAACCTGTTCTCTTTTCTTTGACTTATTTTGGCTCAACAGGTAACATTTTCCTCATGATAATTTCACCACAAGTCAATACTAACTCTGTAAATGCAATATTATTTCTCTCGCGTTTTCCGAAAATTTTAGGTTTTTCTTCTTAACAGAAATAGAAAGCTCCCCTTCACACTGCTAAAATTTCCTGGCAGCACAATCAATCAGAGAAATAAAATGCTAATTGAATCCCAGCCTTCAAAAATCTGTTTTCCAGAATCTTTATACTTTATAATTTACCCGAACTTTCTGTACTCTGAAGGCACATTTTGGTTGATACAGTGCAGCTGTTTCTTATGTTCTACATTTTAAATTACGTGCAGGATCTCAACTTGAGATAGCAATGAACTAACAGTAGGGTACCCATCCATGTTTTAGGAATGCGATAATGACTTTGGTGGGAAGAGAATGCCGAGAGAAGATGCTCTAAGAATGTCGAGCTTCTCTAGATACACAGAAGCAATAGGGTATCTATAGATATGTAGAAAGAGATTTATTATGAGGGATTGGCTCACATGATGATGGAGGCTGAGAAGTCCCACGATCTGCCTTCTGCAAGCTGGAGGCCCAGGAAAGCTGGTGTGTAGTTCTAGTCCACACTCAAAGGCTTGAGAACCAAAGGAACCAACGGTGTCAGCCATGGTTTGAAACTGAAGGCTTGAGAACCAGAAGCATGGATGTCCCAGGACAAGAGAAGATAGATATCTCAGCTTTCTATTCTGGTCCCCAAAAGATTGGATGACTCCACCTGTATTTGTGAGGGCGGTCTTCTTCACTCAGTGCGCCCATTCAAAGGCTGATCTGAGCAACACACAAATGCACCCAGAATAATGCTTTACCTGCTCTCTGGGCATCCCTTAGTTCAGTTGAGTTGACACATAAAATTAACCATCACAGAGAGCAAAATCCTGATCAGACGCTTGCAGCTTTAGAGGGAATTTCGTGTATAGAAGAGTTTTTCTAAGAATGATACCAACCACCTCTATGTGACAATGGAGCTAGGCACCTTACAATGACACTACAACACAACTATCAGCACTGACCCCGCTTCGCAGACAAGAAGCCCAACACTCAGAGAAGTACGATGACTTGTCCAAAGTTGCACAGCTAAGAAGTGGCAGAATCAGGATTTGAACACAATGCAGGAGAAATCCCCATGATTATTAAGGATGAATCTTGTTCAATTCTTTACTGACCAATGACTGGCCAGGGTGTGGCTGGCCTTGGCTTAGACCGAAGTGAAGCAGGTGGGAGCTAATGACCTTTGTTTCCTCGGCACCAGATTTAATTAGCCTTAGTTTCACTACCAGTGACTAATAGAAATAACTGCTTAGACCTGCGAGCGTTAAAAAGCACTTCGACATCTGTCATTATGTTTAAGCCAGGCAAGACTGTGATGTGGGTCTATTTATTGCTCCCATTACATAGATGAATAAGCTGAGGCTGGAGTTCCTTTGAGGTCCACGTTTCTGTGAGTTAGATATCCGAGTCAGGCCCAAACTAGGAGAACGAATAGATCAATACGGTTAAGAGCAGTAATCTGCGGCTGATGGCAGATTGGGGTGGAATCCTGGTTCTACGACTTCTATCTGTATGACTGGAGGAGAGGTAAGGGGAGAAGACAGGATCTGGGGAAAGGGGAGAGGGCTTTCTAGGAAGAGAAATAGAAGGCCTGCCTGGAAGAGTGAGGGAGTAGTGGGAGCTATTAGTTAAGAATGATGGTCTCGGAATAATTTATTTGCACTTGATCTTGCCTCCTATCAGCTTGGAACCTCAGATGCCTAACATAGGGCTGATAAATCCCATCTTACTTGAAGCTGTCAGAGTCTGGGGGTCAGGGGTGTCTCAGAGGCAGATCTCGGGGAGGGGTGATGGGATCCAAGTGACCCTTCGGGAGTCATGCCCGGGCTGGAATTGCTGAGCCTGGGACCCGCCGGCTGCATGTTCTCCACGACCGAGGCCACCAAGGCTTTGCTCCTGTACGTCACAGTACGTCGGAAGCCATGGACACAGCACTGCTGGAGACCCTTTCCTTTCCTCTCCTTCGTGAAGGCATCTTCTTGGGCTTTAGTCGCTCTTGGCAGGATGGGTGACGTCATTGGTGGGGCCCAGTGTAAGATCCAAACAAAAGGCCCCCCCCGTTAAAAAATTATGAAGAATTTCAAGCTGGTAACAGTAGAGCATTGGACCAAGTTGCGGGGGTGGGGGAAATGCTTTCTGAGCACGGGGCCAGTTGCACCTTCTCAAATCGCACAGCCAGGAAGCTGGCCCTGACTCTGGGTCTTGGCTTTCTCTTACTGCACAGCTGAATTAAACTCTGAAAACCTCGATCAGCTGTCCGGGTACTCTGGACCATACACCAAACATGTGGGCATTGTGGGAAATCCACTTTTAAATGTATTCTGTCTTAAACCAGTTATTAAATGCATTAGGCAACATTGGCAAGACCAATATTTTCTCTAAAAAAGTCAGTGTCTAGTGGGACAAACTCACATGTACACACACAGTCATTAATAAATTAATTACTTTATTCATTTAGTCATCACACAATTATTACTACTTACCATGTGCCAGGCGCCGTGCTGGGCATCAGAGATATAGAAATAAATTAAATACTGATAAGAGCACAGAATCTAAGATCACACTGTTGGAGCTAGAATTCTAATTCTATCACTTACTTGTTGTCTGACCTCAGGCAAGTTAACTTAACCTCTCTGGGCCTCAGGTTCCTTTCTGTAAAATGAGGATAGGAATAGTACTTCCCTTATAGGATTGTTGCGAGGATTAAATGAGTTAATCCTCATATTAAGTGAGCTAATATGAGAGAATTCTTAGAACAGTGCCTGGCACATTGGGCGTACTATGTACGTCAGGTATTATTTACTCAAGGAATTAAAATCCGATGTCAGAGAATGACACACACACACACAATACACACAGTAATTCATTTATTTAGCACATAGTTAATCCCATCTATCCTGTCCCAGGATTTGTGTGTTGCACTGGGGTGGGGGAGGGGATATAAGGAAAAATAAGATGTGGTCTCTTTCCCATAGTCCTGTGGGCATATGACAGCAGAGCGGGACCCTGTCATGACAAAACCATCGTTTCAGAATATGTTATTACTTCTCTATTTTATGCTACGTATAATGATGTGGGAGAGCAGATGGGTGGGGGAGGAGTTTACAAGTTATGGGGAGAGTGCAAAGCCAAGTGCCACCCACCGGCCAGGGAGGAGGAGAGGGGTCAGGGGAGTGTGGAATAGTTTCCCTCTCCATCATGGACCTTGCTGTCATGTGGAGCAGACATAGCCTTCAGCCTCTGGCAGTGTGAATGGCAAGACAGAGCAAAGTCGAGCCCTTATTTGGCCAGGGAGAAGTACACTCCACTACACACCCTCTGAGTCACCCTCCCAGCCCAGCAGCCTGGGGCTGAGCTCACAGGCCCTCTGACTCAGGCACAGTGGGGTGTCCTCATCCAAAGCAAGGGAGGAGACCTGCCTGTGCCCCTCAGTCTCTGTCCTTCAGTCAGCCTCCTTCTGCCTTCATCAGCCTCTGCTCTCTCCGTCACATCCACCTGCCTTAGAATCCCCTTTCATAGAGGACTGCCACCCACCCCCATCCCAAAGTAGAGTCTACAAGAGCTGACTTCTCCATGGGAAATTTCTCCCTAACCACTCCTCTCAAACTGAGCTGCTATGGTTCGGATGGTAGGTTAAATCGCCTGTCGGGGAGACAGCCCTGTGCAGTGGACAGATCTGGGTGCTTGTGCAGCCTTGTGTGACTCTGGGCTGCTTACTGCACGTCTCTGGGCCTCCACAGCTAAAAGCGTTCATGAGATGGGAGCTGCGGAGGCCGGCCAGCTCCGAGGAGAATGTGCTTACGAGGCACTGGTTTTTGGCCCCTTGCCTCCCAATGTGTGGTCCCTGGAAATGCAGCCTCAATATTGCCTTGGAGCCTGTTAAAAATGCGGATGCTGAGGCCCCTCCCGACCCATTGAATCAGAACCTGCGTTTTAACAAGATCAACTGATGATTCACGTGCATGTTGAAGTTTGAGAAGTGCGCGAACTTGGCCGTACATTGCAATGTGGGGAGTTTTAAAACATTCTGCGGTCTGAGACCCACACTCAGAGATTCAGATTGTATTAGGCTGAGGCGTGCCAGGGGCAGGGTGGGGGCACCTTCAACGCTCCCAGGTGATTTAAAGGTGCAGGAGTGCTGCTCTACTGAGACAGAATGAGGCTGTGAAGCCGGGTCCCACACTCAAATAAATGCACGCAGTGTTCAGTCAGGCACGGAAATGAGCCCAACAGGGTGGGGTCAGTGCATGTGACACCTGGTATGTGTGATGGTGACCGCAGAGGATGGAGGAGGGCTGCTGCCAGGACAAGGCCCAGAGGCTGGTTATTGCCATGCCTGAGTGCACGCCCCCTGGGGCCAGATCTCCCCAAAATAACATCTCTTAATGTGATGCCTTCTGGTTTTTAAATGTTGGCTCAATTTTATTTCAAAATACTGTGTGGTCTGAACAGAATGGGCTGGAGGTAGCCTGAGACCTACTGGTTTGTAAGCTCCGTCCAGGCTAGGGTGCCCAGCTATGCTAGTTTGACTTCAGCACTGAAAGTCTGGCACCCTCGAAAGCCTCTCAGTCCCAGGCAAACCAAAGGGGTGGTGGGTCTTCCCGGGTCTCAAACCCGGCTCTGTCACTTATGTGCTATGTGATCTTGGTCATGTCCCTTAATCTTTATATGCCTAAGTTCTTCATTAATAACATGGAGATAATAAGGGTACGTGTCTCATAGGTAGCTTGAGAATTAAACAAGCTTATGTATATAAAGTGCTCAGAACAGTACCTGGCATTCGGCAGATGCTATGTGAATATTAGCTATTTTTATTCAATTATGGGATGCTCGATGTAAATTTACCTAAGTTAGTCAACTTTAAAAGTCTCTTAGAGCCTGGGCAGTGAGTGATGAAACAGAGATGTGGATGCTGAAGATCTGGCCTCAAGGCACAGCTCGGCCACCTATGAGCTGTGTGACCTTGGGCAGGTCGCTTAACTTCTCTGTTGTTTATTACTTCAATGGTTAAAGTTGGATAATCACACCTATCTTTAGGATAGCTATGAGAAACAAATGATGTGACTGTTTATGAATGTGATGGCCTGGAAGAGGTGTGTTCTTATTAATGGGTTGAGGCTGCCTCTTCATGCTTCGGGAATGTTCAAAAAGAAAGGTTCAGGGTGATTTTTAAGAAACGGTTTCATTGTAAAAATATATAAATATTTCAAGAAATTTAATCAATCACTTAATAGTACATGTTACATCATCTCAAAGAGAAGTCAAACATATATTATGCCAGAGTGAGCTTTAGCCCTTCCTGGAGTCACAAAGCTAGAACTCTTATTATATTATAATATTATATAACATTTAAAAATGTTATATCTGAATATAATAGAAAAATATTATATGATATTACATAATATATAAAATATATTATTCTGGTGAATGTCTGTTCTTTTTAAAAGGTAGCCCTCAATTTGATATGCTTTCATTTACGGAAAAAGAATCTTTGCAAACAGTCGATGGTGATTTGGCAGCAGAATCCCTATTTTTTTAGTTTTCATTTGAAAAATCACATACAGTTGAGCACTTTGTTTAAGAGCCATGTGACTAAAATAATTTGTGTCAGTTATCTACTGTTATGTGACAAACCACAAACCATCCTAAAACTTAGTGGCTTGAAATAACAGCTATCTATTTAGCTCGTGATTCTGCCAGGTGGTTCTCTGGTCTAGGTTGGGATTGGATGATCTTGGCTGCACTGCCTCATGTGTTTGCGGTCGGCTGGGCTGTCTGGTCTCGGATGGCCTCACTCACATGTTTGGTGGTGAGGTGGCTGTGGCTGATGTTTGGTGGTGGGAATGGACCGCTTGTCTCTTATTATTCAGCAGGTTGATCTGGGTTTCTTCACATGATGACAAGGATCTGAGGCCCTCAACGTATATGTGCTTTTGAAGCCCTTGATTTGGTCATGTTTGCTACTTTTCCATTAACCAAAACAAGTCACAGGGCACCATGCAGAGACAGTGTTGGGAGAGCACCACCAAAGAGCATGGATTCAAGGACAGGTGAACAAACTGGGGCCATGGCTGAGGTCTGTCTCCCACGCAGTTTTTAATTAAGAAAAGATCAAGTTATATAGTCAGTGACTATTTTTCTTATCAGAAGACCAGAGACAAATTCTAAAAAATATCCCCGAATTGACTGTGATTGTGCTAATAAATAATTAGAATGTTTACTGTTTTTCTTTTCTCATGTTTGAACTTCATTGCTTTTTCCTGATTTTTATGGTATCAGGCTCCTTGTAAAACATCTGTTAGAGAAAAGTACAATTTAAGAAGGGTGAATCCTTCACAACTTTGCCAATCCAGAGACAACAGCTTGGTATAGATTCTTTCAGTTTCTTTTTCTATGTGTGTACCACATAGAAAATGCCACACACGCATAATTTTCTTCTACAGGAATTAATGCATTCAACAGTTATTTATTGGATGCCAGTTACGTACTGAGGAGTACGTATTGATGAATAAAACAGCAAAGTTCCTGCTGAAATGAAATAATATTGTAAAGATAAAAAGCAATTTGCTCCCCTACCTCCACTCTTACTATATCATAAATATCAACCCATGGAAGTATAGCTATCATTTATAAAATGCTTATTTTGTGATAAGCACCGGGACAAGGGTATGGTGTACATTATTTCATTCTAATACTCACTAGAACCCTAGTGACTATCATTATTTTCATTTTACGGGGAGAAAATTAAGCAGAGAGAAGTTAAGGAACACGACACAGCTAATAAATGGGGGAGCCAGAAGCTGAACCAGATCTAACATCTGTCTTCAAAGCCTACACTCTTAACTGCTTTGCCCGACTGACTGACTCTTGGTATGAATAGAGCTCTCTCTTCCTTTTTAATGGTTGCATAGTATTCCATTCTGAGAGCACTTCTAAATCCTAAGTATTCAAAGCGTATGTTTGCTGTGGTTAAAATAACCTGCTTCTCCAAATTGTCCCATGTGCTAGATGTGTTTTATTCTTTATGCCTGAAATGCACTGCCACTTCTTTCTTTGTAATTAACTTCTATTTAGCCATCAAAACCCTCTGCAGATAACGCCTCCTCCAGAAAGCCTTTCTTCAGTCTACAGTCTATGAAGGTGTCATCCTCCGTGGTCCCATAGTTTCTGGGGCTTTTCTCAATCATGACCCTGATTTTTCCCGGTTGTGGACATTTATTTGGCTGGCTCCCTGACTTGATGATGGCTTCCTAGAAGGCGGGGTCTCTATTTTACTTTCTTTTGTGGATATACGTAATCCCAGCACTTAGCTCTTGCTTAGGATAAAATAAACTCTTAGTCAATGTTAATTGAATGAATTCTTAAATGAACTTTGTATCTATGCCATGTGTTCTATTAAAATCAATTACTAGAGTTAATTTATAGGCGAATAAATCCCTAAATTAGTTTTATTATGAACATAACATATGGATGTAGTAAAAATTCAAAAAGTAATTTTTTTCCTACTTTAAACCCTTAATTCTACTTCCCAGAAGTTGTTACCGTCAACAGTTTTTATGTGTCATTACTCTAATTTTCCATGTATATAATCCATGCATGTATAGTCTCTTAAAAATATCACAAATGGTCGCATACTGTAACATTATTCTGCCCCTTGACTTTCACAATTTATTTATCATGATTATCTTTTCATATCAACAAAACTGTCTACTTTTTAAAAGGAGCTTCACAGTATTAAATTATAAAAATCGTACTGTATTTAGTTTAGTTTACCTTTATAAATGAGCTTTTCATTTGTCTGTAACTTTTGTTTATTGATTTTTTTACTATTGCAATATTTGCTACAGTGAACAGTCTTGTGTGTTCGTTTTTGCTTTTATATTTATCTACAATAAACTCCTAGAAATGGAAAAGTTAAAAAATTTAATTTATTTAAAAAAATTTAAAATAACCCTGTACAAAGGTGATAGGGAAAAGGAATTGCACTGAGGGCCGATACTGAAATCCATTCCTGAATTTCCCAATTCACCTTTATGGAGTATATATGGCGTTTAGCTGCCCAGTGTCTAAACCCCTTCCAAATTTGGGGGGTCACGTGGTGCTCGGTGAGAGGCTGATATTCTCTCCCTGCCTCTTGGCAATACCACTGTTGGGCGGGGGTTTAGGATCTGTGGAATAAAGACATGGAGATAATCAGGAGCTACGCTTGGGGGGACGAGACGCTGTGAACCTTCTTCTCCAGACAATCAGAACCCCTTTGACTTCCCTGAACCTCCCAGTGTCCTGCCTTTGCTTTGGCCTCTGCCTAAAATGGTGAGGCCACCTTTCCATCCAGAGAAGCTCTTAGCCATTTTTCTTAACTTTTCCTAAATATCATCTGCTCCACGAAGCCTTTCTATATTTCCATCCAGAACCATTCATTCCTAACTTTATGCATTCAACATACAGGCGCACTGTTTTAACACCTGCCATATCCCAAGTACTATTTGAGACACCTGTACCCGCTTGGATTTTTGCCTTCAGTCTGTGCTACAGCGCTGCTGCACAGAACTGTGCTTTAGACTGGGTGCCAGAGATAGACTACTTGGGTTCGAATCCCAGCTTTAGCTCTGGCTCCAAGACAAGGCAGAGCTGCTGGGTAGAAAGAGGGCTAGAGACTAGGTCTGACAAGCTTGGCCTTCCTTATTCTAGGCAGGGGCTCTTGGAAGGTTGCCGTGGAACCCTGGGGGTCTGGAGAGTAGTTTGTAAACTACTGATTTACCTCACCCCTTCACTTGTACACACAAGGAATGTGAGGCCTGTTGAGGTTTGGTAACCTGCACAAGGTCGTATAACAAAGGCCCAGCTGGACCATAAAGCCTGGGTTACTTCCTGTCCAGTGGCGTATTTACACCAGGCATCATGAGCTCCCCTGAAGCAAAGCAGGGATGAGCAAAGTTCATGTCATCATTTATTCATGCGTTCATTGGTCGCTTATACTGAACAGCTCTTGTGCTTCAGGCTCTGTGTAGGCACTGGGGAGGCAGCAGTGGCAACACAGACATAGTCTCTGCTTACACTGTAGTAGGGTGACAGAAAATAAACTATTATTCACAAATGTAAACATATGTTTATAGATTGGAATAAGGACAAGTACAAGGTGGAGGATGAGGACATCTACCACGGCCCTGCCTTTGTGGTCTTCCTGCTTGTGGGGGATGCTGTGTTCTCGGTGGCTCTGGAGATCAAGCTAGGGGTGCAGATGGGGTGGGGACCACTCACTGATACCAAGGACATGAGCACCAGGCCTGGAGAAGGGCAGAGGAGAGGCCACCAGCTCACGCCATTCCCCATTCAGAGTCTTGTTAGAACAAGGTGGGGTATAAAAAACATACAAGATAGATCCATTACACAAATTCAGGGACAAATTGCCAGAAAGCAATTTTTAAACTCCAATTTAGAAATTTTATGAGCTTTAAAGTGACCGTGTGATTTTAGGCATGCCCTTAATTAATTATTCTGTATGCAGGGCAATTCTAAGTATTTGTGCCAGACCTGAATATGAGTGTAGGTTTGAAGGGTGTTAGCACAGGAAGGAAGGGAGGGAGGGAGGGAATGGGTACAGGAAGAAAGGTGGGCATGGAGAAGGCCATCTGGTCTCCTGTCAAGGCTCTACTAAGTCCCAGGCACTGGGACAGGCTTGGTCTATACGAAGAGGAATGGAAGAGAGTTGCTGCCCACTTTAGTGGTATTTACAGTGAGGACTTTTTGTTGGTGAGTAGAAGACCCCCACTCAGATATTTGGCCCGTGACTTTGCTTTTCTGATCATGGGAACTGCCAAGTTCAGAGGAGCCTGTTTTCTTCTGATCTGCCAGCATTACCTTAAAGCAAAAAATCGACTTCATCATATACACTCACAGATTTTACTTTTCGTGGAATCTATGCCTGGCGTATGGCTAGGCAATGGGGATGCAGAGACAGAGTCCCTGTCCTTGAGAAGATTTCTACTCAGTGGGAGCTAAAATGCACTCCCAAGACTGTCTGTTAACTTTTCAACTGATAAAAGTTGGGAGAACGAAGGGGTTAGGGTGAAGAAACCAGTGAATTGCCTGGAGTCCTTAACAGTTCTGTGGGTCTGGGAATGCTTTTCAATAATCTCTTTTAATATTGTTAATTGATCCCATGAGAAAGGTATCTAAACTCCTAGTTTCTTTGCTTTGGCTCAAATTAAATCATCAATGCAGAGTGTTGAATGTTGGTTAGAACCTTCAACGGGCTGTTGGTGACATTCTGGACCCTTTTGAAATACGATTAGCAGATCAAAACCATGGTAGACATGGCGCCATGTCCAGTTGTAGATATTGCGCACACACGCACACACACACACACACACATACATTATTGACACATGCATTCTGACACACATACTCACCACACACACACCACATTCACACACACACACACACACACACACACACACACACACACACACACAAAACCTTGATCAGTAAGGAGTGGGGAAATGTATTTGTTATTACTCAATAAGTACAGTTTGTTTGTTAGACAAAATCTTTCAAAACATGAAGTCCAAAGGGAACAATTATGAAAGGGGCCCTTGAGAATGCAATGTGTGGGAATTGCTGGTATAGTCTAGTTGTCTGATAAAAAATGTGATTCTTAATATCTCCTCCACCAAGTGAACAGGCTCTTTGCCTTCTTCCAGTGATGGAGAACTCACTCCTTTTCGAGGCGGGGTAGATGCCTCACCTGGGTTCAAGGAGCTCTGTTTTACTCCCTTCCCCCGCCACCCCTATTTGGTTTTTTATGATGCCCAGTTTCCCTCTCAGCTCTGTTGATAAATGGACGTGTGCTTTGGCAACTTAGTTACATGCTTTGATTCTCAAAATCGTCATTTTCATGCAGAAGGGAGTGGAGCCTGTTGGGGTGTGGTAGGGAATGCTAAAGTGCACCACATTTCCCAGCATCCTTTGCCTCTAAGATGTGCCACGTGACTTACTTTGCTCAGTGGAGCATAAGTGGAAGCGATCTATGACATTTCCATGCTTGGCTGGTTGTTTTTTTCCCTGGCTGTTTACATAATATAAAATATTCTGTACCCTGATTGATCTTTCAAGCTTCCCCATCTTTCATAGCTGGATGGTTCCAGCTTGACTTGGAAGTCACATAATGTTGGAGACACAATATGAAAGCAAACTAGGTCCCCGAGTCACCCTTTTACAGTTGGGCCTCTTGACCAGAGACACCATCATTGGACTTTGTGAGCCAAAATGCACCTCAGCTCAGCACAGAGAAGGTGAAAGGGAGGGTGAGGGTGGTTGATGGCAGAGGTAAAATCTTCAAAGTGTTAAGATGCTGAGATTGGGAGGTTGTTTCTAACAGCTGTCAACATTAGTTACCTGAAGGGGCCCAAAATAACATTCTTTCCTAAGGGCAGAACCAAAAAGAGAGATGGTGATAAAAATATTGACTTTTCAGCGGATAAAAGTTGGGTTGAAGGATATGGCACAGGTGTGTCATCACAATGAACGAGCTTCGTAATGCTGCGTTCTAGAGTGAGACTTATCCACCCCATCAGTGGAAATTCTGGACATACCAGAGCTCCCCCCACATGAACGCGATCCTGCAGCAGATACTAAGGCAGATCCTAAAGAGAGAAAACCCAGAGGGCTTATCTTCTGTTTCTCTTGAACTCGTTGATCAGATAAATGGCTCCACCACTCATGAGGAGGAGGCCCACTGGGAAAACGAGGCAGGAAGTGTTGCCCTGATAAAGGTCCCTCCACATGGAGGTGTGAGGTCAGGAAACCAAGGTTCCCGTCAAGGTTCTTCCCAGACATAAGAGTTATTGAGTACCCATGACTAAACTTCCTGAGGACAGAAGCCACATCTTTTATTCCTCATGCCTCTCCCTACAGCACCCAGCACAATGCTAGGCACAGAGATGGTGCTGAGTTAATGCTTCTGATTGACTGGTGACACTTCGTGAGCTTATGTGACATTTCCCCCACTGGGTCTCTCCAGAAGGAGCAGAAATTGCTGTGGTTTGACCCCTCACACTGCCAGTCCTTGCCTAACCCAACAATGTGGGAGTGTGAAAGGCCAAGCTGATGACCCAATCCTTCCTCGGGGAGATACCAGTGCTCTCCTTCTGCCCACCAACTCCCATGCTGGGCAAGGCACTTGACTGTGCCGAGTTCCTGGCCAGCCCATTGCCCTGGGGGGTCGCCGAGTATGTCCGAATACCACCGTTGGTTGTAAGTTCTTGAAGTCAGGGACTGTATCTTACCTATGGTATCAGTTATGAAGCACCTTTAGCAAGTCGTGACTGAAAAAAGAGGGGTTTATTTTTCTCTCTGCTGAAAGATGTCTGGGATAAGGATACAGGCCTGGAATGACACCTGTGTGACATCATCGATATCCCAGGTTCCTTCGATTTGTCTGCTTTACCAGCCTCAGTTCATGGCTCCCATCTTCGAGGTTGACTTGTGGTTGTAAAGAGCAGTCCCAGCCCTTATATAAGTCCGCCCTCAGCTAAGGGAGAAAGAAATATAAGGTCCCCCAGTTGAGTTCACTCATCCTCTTTAGTTTTCCTAGAAGCACTAGACAACAAAGAATGCCTAAGCCAGCTGGAATATGGCCAGTGGCCTAGGAAATAGAGGTTTTCAGCTGGTCCCATTGCTTCCCCTTCAAAATTAGAATTGTATTATTAAGGGAGAACGTGAGGGTGGGTGACGGCAGGCAACCCAGAGTCTCTGCCTCACGGGTCTCCATCCCCTGCTGTACTGATCGCACAGTAGGTATGTATATGCTCCGTTCATCCATTAATTCCTTCAAAAATATTCACTGAGTACCTACTCAGGGCAGGCATATGTCTGCACATTGGGGAGCGAAACAACGCAAAAGAAGAATAAACAAACAAAAGAATAATATAACGTCAGATAATTATACATGCTAAGAAGCAAAATAAGGCCGGGCAAAGGTGGGGGTGGGAAGCCATGTTAGATGGAGTGGTCAACGGTGGCCTTTCAGAGGAGACGTCACTGAAACAGAAATCCGAAGCTGTGTTGGAGCCAGACTGTGTTTGGTGGGGACTTCGAAAATTCCCCTGAGAGCGAGGGAAGCTGTCGGAGTCTGCGCAAGAGATCGATGCGTTCAATTCGAATTCTCTCCCCAGTATCTTCTTCTGACCACCCAATCAGATATAAGCTAGTCCCTCTCATTCTATCCTCCACGTTTGTTTGTTTGTTTGTTTGTTTGTTTATTTCTCTCTGAAATACAATATGGATAATTTCTTTAGATTTGTTTTCATTCATTTTTCCTTCAGATGTTTGAATAGGTTATCTCAGCGATACGTTGGGTTTCTAATTTTAATTATTATATGTTCTCATTTCTAGAAGTTTGATTTTTTTTTCAAACATGTCTGGTTGGTTCTTATCTCTTTATCACACTCTTAATTCCATCTTGTATTTCATTATCTACATGATTGCTTTATACTTTTTATCTACTGATTGCAACATCTGCAGTCTTCATGGGGTTGATGACACAGTTTGTTGATTCTGCTGACTCTCACTTATGAGGGTTTGTTTATTTGTGTGTTTATGATTCACGGTTGTGAGCTTAGGCTCCTTGGAACAATGTCTGTGGCAACCTTTTTGAGGCTTCGCTTTAAAGTATACACCTCCAGGTATTATTTGTGGTGTGCTTCTGCTAGGTACCCAGGTCCGCTTAGGTTGGTTTGGGCCATATGGAAGATATGAATAATGGCCCTCAACCCTGCAAACTTGAGCTCGTGGTTAAGGATTCTCAAGGGAATAGTTTTTCCTTTGTTTCTGCCTCACCCAGAGCCAAAGCTGGACAAGTAAGTTTCATTCTATGGAGTGAATTTCTAGTCCATGGTCATCTGCTGAGGTGGTCATTCTTTGGGGTTCTGACTTTTTATGGGAATTTCCAGTCCGACCTCTCCCCTTGCTATGTTTCCTGCTCCGTGGTACTTGGTAGGCACCATGCTTCTCCTGCTTTCCGCCCATGTCCTTCTCCCCCCAATGTCCATGATCCATTAAGACCTTGTCCCCTTGCTATTGGGGAATCACACCCACTCTAAGCACATATCGGCTCCGCTTTCCGCTCACCCCTGTGGATTCAGGCTTTTATGATGTTTCTGACCTGTTAGGGATTCCTTTTCTGTTTTGCTACCTTAGCCATTTACTAAGGAATATGTTTTTAAAAAGGCTTTATTCATTATTTGTATTGTGCTAAACTGGGCTAGTCTCTGCTGTATTTTAGGAAAGTCGCACGACCACATTTACATTTTAGAAGGATAGTCTGGCTGTTGGCAGAAGAGGGGATCTTAAGGGGGGAAAAATCTCACACTGGGAGAACATTTAGGATGCTGTTGTCATGGTCCAGGCACACGATACGGTGGCTTGGACCAGGGAGATGGTGGTGCAGTGAAAAGAAGTTGGATTTAAGTTATATTTTGAAGTTGCTGATAGTTTGGCTGTGGAGTATGAGAAAAAGAGAGAAGTCGAAGGTGATTCCAAAGCGTTTGGTCTGAGTGTCTGAGCTCAGAGTATGTTCCCGTGAACGAGGTGGCTGTGGATGGAGGTGGTCGAAGCTCTTTTTTAGGATCTGATCATCCTGGGTACACTGAACCATGAGCCTCTGGATCAAATCTTGAAATGTGGAGAGGCCACCAAGGCCTGAAAATCATTCTCCACGGTCCCACTTCAGGGAATACGAAAGGACAGATACTGAATGATTCCACTTATAGCCAGTACCTAGAGTAGACGAATTCATCATGACAGAAAGTAGAACAGAGGTTTCCGGAAGCTGAGGGAAGGGGTGAATGGGAAATTAATGCTAAATATAGGTACAGAGTTTCAGTTTGAACAATGAAAAAGTTCTGGAGATGGATAGTAGTGACGGATGGTTGCAGAACAATGAAAATATACTTAATGTCGCTAAACTGGTACACTTGAAATGGTAAAAAAAAAAAAAATTAAACTAAGCAAACAAATATCATAATGTTGCCAACTTTGAATTTCGTCCATTAAAGGCGTTAAAATCCAAATACAGTTTGTTATAACCATCATGCCGTCTGAAGAAAGGGTATTTTTAAACTCCAAGAAAGTAAGAAAGATGTGTTCTCAGG
Organism: Pteropus medius; assembly: GCF_902729225.1. NCBI lineage: Eukaryota > Metazoa > Chordata > Mammalia > Chiroptera > Pteropodidae > Pteropus > Pteropus medius. Next base: position 2,694,314 of record NW_024354502.1, on the reverse strand, counting down.
CACATGATAATTCTTTGAATGAGACAGTGTTAGTTTTATAAAAAAGCTAAATAACAAAATAAATGGCTGTAAGTTTTTGTACATTCTTTGATAGCCCATGTGGTCTGTGACCCCAAAGCCCTGGAACGGAGGGTTGATGCCTTGATAGGGAGGGCAGAGAGGACTCAAGGATGGCATGGGTGAGATGGATTTATGCCGCTTCTAACATATTTGCTCAGGAGGATGGATGCATGGTTGGCAGGTGGGCTGCAACCAGGGTGACCACATGAGACTTTGCCATTGTACTCAAAAGTACTCTGGTTTGGATGCTAAATGGTCACCCTGGCTACTGCCTCCTGTGCAGGAGAAGCACCTGGGAGATTCTCCTAGGAGAATCTGCTCAGCAAGACTCTGTGTTTGCAGAGGGCTTTCCTAGGACTTGGCAAGTAGCAAGTTCTTGATAAATGGCAGTTATTTTTATCCAGGCCATCTAGAAAAAGCACTGGCTTCCAAGTCTTCAGATTTTGGATCGAATCCCTGTTTACTAGGGCTTCGACCTTTGGCGAGTTACTTAAATTCTCTGAGCCTCAGTTTCTTATCTGTAAAGTAGAGACAATAAAACCTTTTCTCAGGTTGTCTGGAAGCAGAAGTTAACTATAACAGTATTTAATAACATGTATAAAGGACTTAGCTTGTTGCCAGGTACAAAGTGGGTGCTCATAAAATAACCCTTCCTTCCTTCCTTCCTTCCTTCCTTCCTTCCTTCCTTCCTTCCTTCCTTCCTTCCATCTTGCCTTTCTGCTTTCTGCAGACGGATGGCATATCTAGTCTCCTGATCCCAATCTTTTAGGTGCCTCCCCAGGCCCAGTTAGGGGGAACCTTCTAGATTGGCAAGGAGAGATTCAGCTCTGCCAAGGGTCTACCTTTCCTGCTCAGAATGGCTTTTTTTGAGTACTGTCTTAGTCTATTCGAGGTGCTGTAACAAAACACCACAGATTAGTTAGCTCACAAACAATAGAAATTGATTTCTCACGGTTCTGGAGACTGGGAAGTACAAGATTATGATGCTGGCAGATCTGTTGAGGGCACCTGGTCCATAGCCAGCATCTTCTCGCTGTGTTCTCACATGGTGGAAGGGGCTAGGTAGCTCTCTGGATAAGGCTCCACCCTCATGACCTAAGCACTTCCCAAAGGCTCACCTTCTAATCCCACCATCTTTGGAGGGAACACAGACATTCAGACCATAGCAAGTACATTCTGCACTAAAACTACAGGTGTCCTGCTAAGAAGGTAAGTGTGAGATAGGCTGAGGGAGGAGAGGCATGGCTACCCAGACACAGAAAACACGAACGTCTCTTCTCGAGGAGCTTACAGCTTCCCTGGGTTCAAACACCTGTTCACACTTGAAATAGTCCAAGAACCTTTTCAGCTGGCATTCTCAGGGACAATAAATGCTCTCTTTGTACCTAATTTTATCCCTAATTTTCTACGGATGTCTAAATATGACCATCCAAACTGGTACCCCATTGAGGACAGGGACATTGGTCCACTTCCTGGAGCCGGCAGAAGTCGAGGGGTCTCTGAGGTCCCTTAGCTACTCTAAGTTACTCTTCTGGCCTCATACATGTCTCGAATGGTTCATGAAGAGGCTGCACTAATTTCACGGGTTGAGAAGAGATTTTTGAGTTAGGGGTTGGTCGAAATCAGAAAATGATTCCTGCGGAGGAGACGTTTTTGAGCTGGCATTCGAAAGGAAGGCAGGTGGGGGTTGTTGAGAAGGGTGGGAACAGAGCTCTGTTGGAATCCTCCATCATCCACTCACTCTTCCTGGCCAGTCGTGGCGTTCTGCCTGGTACCCAGAAGGTGCTTCACCAGCGCGAGCCGAAGAGAGCTCACCTTCAAGGTCTGGCTCACAGTTCACCACTTTTGAATCCTCCTGGGATTGCCCAGACAGGATGTATCACTCCTCCCTCTGGGCTCCTGGAACCAGTACACATTGCGGCATCGGCATCTGTCATACGGTGTTGTAATTGTTTGTGAGCTCCAGAGAAGTCCTCGAGGGCTGAGGCCTTGTCCTCGCACCTCTTGTCCCAGCTCCTGACTGTAATAGAGACTCAGCACATGCTGCGTGACCATGGGGCAGCTTGTCTGGCATTGGCTGTGGTCAGGAGGGTCCTGAGGAATTCGGGGCTGGCCGACTACCAGGGGCCACTGAGTATCATGCTCCAGGGCTACAATCTGCTTGGCGATAAGTTTATTCCCCGTTTCCCAGACACTGTTCTCGTAATCCAAGGGCAACATGCCCAAGCCAGGCTGCGACTAGTTCCTAAAACAAGTTCAATGCTTCCTTTTGGGACAATTCCATCAGTGGGACAGATGAGCATGCTTCTCTGACAACTGTGGCTTTCACGGTCCTAATTGTTGGGCCATTTCTCACATGGTTTTTCACGGGCCCCAGCAGCAGCCCTATTATGCTTGGCTGGGCTTCTGGCTGGTGAGGAGATGAGCTCTGCCTTCCCAGATCTTGGAGGGGAAGAGAGCTGCATCCACACCCTCACCCACAGCTGCCTGTGCATGGCTGTGATGGAAACTGGCTCCTCATCCAACAGATCTCAGCGGAGATTGGAAAGTGCTCATCAGAGGAGGGAGTTGTGTCATTGCTGCTATGGGAAGAAACCAGGCTGCAAATGAGACTACAGTCTTCCCATCAGCCTTGCTTTCCGCTCCGTTGGAAGGCCAATGCCAGCTGCAGAGAGCCTGGGCACGATCTGCCTTGGATGGACCCAGTTTCATCAGACGAGGGTCCTGAAAGGTAGACCATAGGATGGCTAGACGAGAGAAGGTGTGACTACCTTGGAGAATTCACAGTCCCATGCAATCCCTATCTGCAGGTTGGTGCATTTTGACCCTTTAAGTCCTACTCAACACACTTGGGGCGTGAGCAGGATTTATGGCACATGCATTTGTAAATTAGTCTCGGCCTGAGTCATCTCAGCGATCTCCACCCTGCCCATGATCTGTGGGGAGCCTGAGATTTGAACCTCAGGGGTCCTTTTTGCTAAATCCTTTGACTAGAGGGCCAGCAAGGGTCTCCCTGTGATAGGTGTATCTAGGAGGGAGTGTGCAGATGGTTTAAATCTCTCACTGAAAATGGAAGCACACATTTAGTCGAGAAACAGAACAAAGGGGTGTAGAAAGAGCACTGAGCCAGGAGTCGACTCCAGATGACACACACCCAGGTCTGTGAACTCGAGCCAATCATGTCATTTTATTTTGTTTCTGAAATTCATTTAACAAAGACTAACATAATAGTATTTAAATAAACGTAATGAACTATTTTATGCGCTTGACAAATATTAACTCATTTAATCTTTATCATAATCCGTGACGTAGGGATAATTATTAACCTCATTTTATAGGTGAGGAAAGTAAAGGACAGAAACGTTAAGTAACATGCCTGAGATCACACAGCTCACCAGCGGTGGAGTAAGTCTGCGCTCTCTGGCATCGCAGAAAGATCACTGTGAAATGGGGGTAAAATGTGTTACTCCGCTCATCCCTGTGTTTAGTCCCGCAGAGCTTGTGTCGCCAGGACCTCTGTGATTACTGGAATGAAGTCCCCTTAAAATGCAAGCTGGATGAGGGCTTGGCTCTGTGCTTTGTTCATTGAGCACTAGCACACATGAATAGCAGAGTCCCTGACATGTAGTAGGCACCTGATAGATGTTGAATGAATGAATGAGTTCACCCCATCACTCTGTGTCATGACGAGAGGGACCTGGCCTTTCCCCAGACCTGGCTTTCTGAAGGCACGGACGGTGAATCAGTTATCTCTGGATCTCTAAAGCCCAGCATATTCCTGGAGCAGATAGATACTCACGTTAAGTAAATGAAGCCACATTACTGCCCTTTGCCTTAGGTCGGAAGGCACCTGTTAGTCATGAAGACACCAGCACACTTAAACGCCATAAGCCAAAGGACATTGACACCTGTGAGCTATGGAGTAATCTGGTGGTGAGAAGGAAAGATAAGGTGGAAGAAATGGGGTTCTTTTAATTGCTGTGGGACAAACCACTCTAGAGTGTCGTGGCCTAAAACAACGATTTATTTTTTCTCCCAGTAGTTGGTCAGTCTTCCGCTCTCTGGGGTGTAGCTGAGGTTAGTCAAGTAAGTAGCTGCCCTCACCTGGGACTTCGTGGGAGCTGGAGCATCCAATATGGCTGCTCTTCCTTGGGCCTAACCTTCTCTGCAGGGTTTGTCGTCACTCGTCGTCTGGCCCGAGCATCTCTACAGCCCAGCAGCTGGCTTTTGAGAAGCAGAGACCGGCTCCCCAGGCTCAGGTGTCCCGAGGTATCGTTCCTACCACATCTGTCTGGGAAAAACAAGTCACAGGCCAGACCAGACTCAAGGGGAAGGAACCTCTGCCGTGAGGAGCAGACTTATGTCCAGAGATGGGAGGAAATGTGGGTGGCCATATTGGGGACTCTGCCACAGGGGATGGTGGCAGGAGCCCCGAATTATTCTCATGCAAACGAGCATCTGTTAAGGGTTAGGATGTGGTTTGCTTGCTGGAAAGCAACTGGGTTCCTACTCGGGTGATAACCTGGGATATTAAACTTCCTACTCTGTCCTGGGAGGTCGGAATTGACCAGGATCTTGGAAAATAGCAAGTTATTTTTTCCTCCTTTTCTGGGCGATGAAACAGAGGCATGGAGAGAAGTGACGGGAGCGTAGCATATCGCAAGCCAGTGGCGGGGTGAAGGCTGCTATTGCCAAGTGGTTAAGAGTGTGGGTGTTGTGTTCAAATGTTGGTTTTGCCACCCAAAAGACTGGCTGATTCATATAAACTTGCTGGACCGCTACGTCCTTGTTTATTTTACCTGAATAATAATGCCCATTTTATAAGGCAGAGATAGTGGTGAATAGCAGAAGTTCTGGAGCCAGGCTGCCCGAGTTCAAATTCTGGTTCTTCCATTTACCACACATGTTACTTAGGATAAATACTTAATTGCCCTATGCCTATTATTATTGTAATAATAATACTGATTGTTTAGATTTGTCGTGAGGACCCATTGAGTTTAAACGTATAGCAGCATCTAGAACAATGCTTGGGACATGATTCATGATCAGTGGGTGTGATTACTAAATGTTACTATATAAATTACTACAATTTCTTTGAAAATTAAAATGAAACAAGGCATGCAAAAGCCTCGGCTATGCCTCGCCCACAGCGAGTGATAGCTGTTATTGGTAGGAAAGCGAGCCCTTTAGTCCATTTCTCCTCTTAACATGCTCACGGTTGAGGAACTTTGGAGCCCACAGTTCCAATGCCTATCTTTAAGTGTTTTTCTGCAAGCGATGAGCGTCTACCTAATTCTTTAGAGTTTGCTCTTCACTGTGCTGCTGGTGTTATGAGTCGCTGTCCCTTCGGCAGGAACAGGCTTTGTCCTCCTCCCCTCCCTGCTTGTGCCCACTTCCTGCCTCCATGTGGGAAGTCCACTGCAGAGGACTCGTCCCGCTGGAGGAAGCATACCCCTTTCTCCCGCTGTGTCCCAGCCTTGCCTCTGACCAGGTAGATACGTTCCAGATACACCTGGAACTTAGTGCTTCAACCAGTACTGGTTTGTCATGACTCTCTCTCAGTGTCCTCATCTGTATAGTGGGAATAACAGTACCTACCTCATGGATTTATTGGAAGAATCGAATGAGGCAATATATATTAGAAGAGCTTTATATTGTCTGGCACATAGCAAGTGGTCAACAGTAGTTAGTGGATCATGGCTGTTCTTGTTGCTGTGTACATTCTAAGGCCCAGCTAAAATGCTCCTTCCTCCAGGAAGCCTTCCCAAGCTTCTCCAGATGGAAGTTAGCATTTTCTTCCCCTGGGCTTTCTTCTCATTCTTTCTCTAGTCTTTTGATATTGTTTCTTTTTTTTTACTTGAATTAGAATAATCGAGAAATGAGTCTTCTCTTTCATGGTAAGCTCAGAGATGAGGTTTTGTGCTAGAATCAGCCCTTGTGCTCTGCTGGTTCACCCCGGGTCTGGGCACAGAGCAGGTGCTTGAGTCATGTTTAGGGCAAGTATCCATAAAATCTTTTGCGACTATCATTCGTGTGTGTG